>NC_092272.1:1190000-1490000 GCF_036320965.1 Panulirus ornatus | reverse complement strand
AGGCTTGAGCAATGTTTTCACCAAAACTTGAGTGATGTTTTCCAGGTTTTTGAGTAGACAGTACTATTTTATAAATACATTCCTCCAGAAGAGAGAAATAACAGCGAGGTGGAAGCCACTTCGTTGCGACTAGATGCAGGATAACCAACTTGCCACATCTCTTTTTTTTTAGTGAGTCATTTTCATATCACAAACTGAAAGATGAATGACTGTTAAAAGCCATAGTGAGAAGTAACATAAGCATCATGGAGCTAGGTGTAGCATTAGGAGCAGTTTGATGTGTTAGTCTCCTGCACAAGACCTCTGTCAACAAATTCTTTTTGTAAATTTAAAGAATAGTTTTGGATGTGTTTGTACAGATTGCACGATATGTTAGTGGCAGCATCCAGTTGGCCCAAGTCATATCACAGTGGAAACACAAGCCTCTGCTTTGTCAAAATGTATTCAACTTTTACAGGAAATTGTGGACGAAAAGGCAGAAAAGAGAATGAGGTATGATGTCTTCAAATTTGGCATGAATGGATTTCATAAAAAGAAGAAAGAAGATGCCAGAGTTGCATTGGCCATTAAACTGGGAGCCAAACCACCTAAGAACAAGGTAATTGTGGAAAGTGTATTTTTTTGGTGTCTAAATAGTTTCATCATAACTTGAAAATTTGCTTTGTATGGTCTGTAGCTGTCCCATCTTGTTGCTGTAATAGGCATTTGTGCCTTGAACTTGTCATTGCATTATTAAAGAAATAAATGCTGTGTCACAAAGATAGCCATGTGGGAAACATGCCCTCCATGTTGCTGTCCTTTAACATTTTTTTGTATAGAGCTTTTTGGCAAACAACATAAACTTTCCATGGTTTACCCCAGATGCTTCACATGCCCTGGTTCAATCCATTGACAGCATGTCGACCCCAGTATACCACATCGTTCCAATTCACTATTCCTTGCACACCTTTCACCCTCCTTCGTGTTCAGGCCCCAATCGCTCAAAATCGTTTTCACTCCATCTTTCCACCTCCAGTTTGGTCTCCCACTTCTCCTCGTTCCCACCACCTCTGACACATATATCCTCTTTGTCAATCTTTCCTTACTCATTCTCTCCATGTAACCAAACCATTTCAAAACACCCTCTTCTGCTCTCTCAACCACACTCTTTTTATTTCCACTCATCTCTCTTACCCTTTCATTACTTACTCGATCAAACCACCTCACACCACATATTGTCCTCAAACACCTCATTTCCTACACACACACACACACACACACACACACACACACACATATATATATATATATATATATATATATATATATATATATATATATATATATATATATATATATATATTTTTTTTTTTATACTTTGTCGCTGTCTCCCGCGTTTGCGAGGTAGCGCAAGGAAACAGACGAAAGAAATGGCCCAACCCCCCCCATACACATGTATATACATACGTCCACACACGCAAATATACATACCTACACAGCTTTCCATGGTTTACCCCAGACGCTTCACATGCCTTGATTCAATCCACTGACAGCACGTCAACCCCGGTATACCACATCGCTCCAATTCACTCTATTCCTTGCCCTCCTTTCACCCTCCTGCATGTTCAGGCCCCGATCACACAAAATCTTTTTCACTCCATCTTTCCACCTCCAATTTGGTCTCCCTCTTCTCCTCGTTCCCTCCACCTCCGACACATATATCCTCTTGGTCAATCTTTCCTCACTCATTCTCTCCATGTGCCCAAACCACTTCAAAACACCCTCTTCTGCTCTCTCAACCACGCTCTTTTTATTTCCACACATCTCTCTTACCCTTACGTTACTCACTTGATCAAACCACCTCACACCACACATTGTCCTCAAACATCTCATTTCCAGCACATCCATCCTCCTGCGCACAACTCTATCCATAGCCCACGCCTCGCAACCATACAACATTGTTGGAACCACTATTCCTTCAAACATACCCATTTTTGCTTTCCGAGATAATGTTCTCGACTTCCACACATTCTTCAAGGGCCCCAGAATTTTCGCCCCCTCCCCCACCCTATGATCCACTTCCGCTTCCATGGTTCCATCCGCTGCCAGATCCACTCCCAGATATCTAAAACACTTCACTTCCTCCAGTTTTTCTCCATTCAAACTCACCTCCCAATTGACTTGACCCTCAACCCTACTGTACCTAATAACCTTGCTCTTATTCACATTTACTCTTAACTTTCTTCTTCCACACACTTTACCAAACTCAGTCACCAGCTTCTGCAGTTTCTCACATGAATCAGCCACCAACGCTGTATCATCAGCGAACAACAACTGACTCACTTCCCAAGCTCTCTCATCCCCAACAGACTTCATACTTGCCCCTCTTTCCAAAACTCTTGCATTCACCTCCCTAACAACCCCATCCATAAACAAATTAAGCAACCATGGAGATATCACACACCCCTGCCGCAAACCTACATTCACTGAGAACCAATCACTTTCCTCTCTTCCTACACGTACACATGCCTTACATCCTCGATAAAAACTTTTCACTGCTTCTAACAACTTTCCTCCCACACCATATATTCTTAATACCTTCCACAGAGCATCTCTATCAACTCTATCATATGCCTTCTCCAGATCCATAAATGCTACATACAAATCCATTTGCTTTTCTAAGTATTTCTCACATACATTCTTCAAAGCAAACACCTGATCCACACATCCTCTACCACTTCTGAAACCACACTGCTCTTCCCCAGTCTGATGCTCTGTACATGCCTTCACCCTCTCAATCAATACCCTCCCATCAGCGAACAACAACTGACTCACTTCCCAAGCTCTCTCATCCCCAACAGACTTCATACTTGCCCCTCTTTCCAAAACTTTTGCATTCACCTCCCTAACAATATATATATATATATATATATATATATATATATATATATATATATATATATATAGAGTGCTCCTGATATATATATATATATATATATATATATATATATATATATATATATATATATATATATATATATATCTTCATCCCACCACTCACTACCCTTTCTAATCAACCCACCTCCCACTCTTCTCATGCCACAAGCATCTTTTGCGCAATCCATCACTGATTCCCTAAATACATCCCATTCCTCCCCCACTCCCCTTACTTCCATTGTTCTCACCTTTTTCCATTCTGTACTCAGTCTCTCCTGGTACTTCCTCACACAGGTCTCCTTCTCAAGCTCACTTACTCTCACCACCCTCTTCACCCCAACATTCACTCTTCTTTTCTGAAAACCCATACAAATCTTCACCTTAGCCTCCACAAGATAATGATCAGACATCCCTCCAGTTGCACCTCTCAGGGAAAAAGTGCAATTGAGTGGGAGATGTATAAAAGAAAGAGACAGGAGGTGAAGAGAAAGGTGCAAGAGGTGAAAAAAAGGGCAAATGAGAGATGGGGTGAGAGAGTATCATTAAATTTTAGGGAGAATAAAAAGATGTTCTGGAAGGAGGTAAATGAAGTGCGTAAGACAAGGGAGCAAATGGGACCTTCAGTGAAGGGCGCAAATGGGGAGGTGATAACAAGTAGTGGTGATGTGAGAAGGAGATGGAGTAAGTATTTCGAAGGTTTGTTGAATGTGTTTGATGATAGAGTGGCAGATATAGGGTGTTTTGGTCGAGGTGGTGTGCAAAGTGAGAGGGTTAGGGAAAATGATTTGGTAAACAGAGAAGAGGTAGTGAAAGCTTTGCGGAAGATGAAAGGCGGCAAGGCAGCAGGTTTGGATGGTATTGCAGTGGAATTTATTAAAAAAGGGGGTGACTGTATTGTTGACTGGTTGGTAAGGTTATTTAATGTATGTATGACTCATGGTGAGGTGCCTGAGGATTGGCGGAATGCGTGCATAGTGCCATTGTACAAAGGCAAAGGGGATAAGAGTGAGTGCTCAAATTACAGAGGTATAAGTTTGTTGAGTATTCCTGGTAAATTATATGGGAGGGTATTAATTGAGAGGGTGAAGGCATGTACAGAGCATCAGATTGGGGAAGAGCAGTGTGGTTTCAGAAGTGGTAGAGGATGTGTGGATCAGGTGTTTGCTTTGAAGAATGTATGTGAGAAATACTTAGAAAAGCAAATGGATTTGTATGTAGCATTTATGGATCTGGAGAAGGCATATGATAGAGTTGATAGAGATGCTCTGTTGAAGGTATTAAGAATATATGGTGTGGGAGGAAAGTTGTTAGAAGCAGTGAAAAGTTTTTATCGAGGATGTAAGGCATGTGTACGTGTAGGAAGAGAGGAAAGTGATTGGTTCTCAGTGAATGTAGGTTTGCGGCAGGGGTGTGTGATGTCTCCATGGTTGTTTAATTTGTTTATGGATGGGGTTGTTAGGGAGGTAAATGCAAGAGTTTTGGAAAGAGGGGCAAGTATGAAGTCTGTTGGGGATGAGAGAGCTTGGGAAGTGAGTCAGTTGTTGTTCGCTGATGACACAGCGCTGGTGGCTGATTCATGTGTGAAACTGCAGAAGCTGGTGACTGAGTTTGGCAAAGTGTGTGGAAGAAGAAAGTTAAGAGTAAATGTGAATAAGAGCAAGGTTATTAGGTACAGTAGGGTTGAGGGTCAAGTCAATTGGGAGGTGAGTTTGAATGGAGAAAAACTGGAGGAAGTTAAGTGTTTTAGATATCTGGGAGTGGATCTGGCAGCGGATGGAACCATGGAAGCGGAAGTGGATCATAGGGTGGGGGAGGGGGCGAAAATTCTGGGGGCCTTGAAGAATGTGTGGAAATCGAGAACATTATCTCGGAAAGCAAAAATGGGTATGTTTGAAGGAATAGTGGTTCCAACAATGTTGTATGGTTGCGAGGCGTGGGCTATGGATAGAGTTGTGCGCAGGAGGATGGATGTGCTGGAAATGAGATGTTTGAGGACAATGTGTGGTGTGAGGTGGTTTGATCGAGTGAGTAACGTAAGGGTAAGAGAGATGTGTGGAAATAAAAAGAGCGTGGTTGAGAGAGCAGAAGAGGGTGTTTTGAAGTGGTTTGGGCACATGGAGAGGATGAGTGAGGAAAGATTGACCAAGAGGATATATGTGTCGGAGGTGGAGGGAACAAGGAGAAGAGGGAGACCAAATTGGAGGTGGAAAGATGGAGTGAAAAAGATTTTGTGTGATCGGGGCCTGAACATGCAGGAGGGTGAAAGGAGGGCAAGGAATAGAGTGAATTGGAGCGATGTGGTATACCGGGGTTGACGTGCTGTCAGTGGATTGAATCAACGCATGTGAAGCGTATGGGGTAAACCATGGAAAGCTGTGTAGGTATGTATATTTGCGTGTGTGGACGTATGTATATACATGTGTATGGGGGGGTTGGGCCATTTCTTTCGTCTGTTTCCTTGCGCTACCTCGCAAACGCAGGAGACAGCGACAAAGTATAAAAAAAAAAAATATATATATATATATATATATATATATATATATATATATTGTTAGCGAGGTGAATGCAAAAGTTTTGGAAAGAGGGGCAAGTATGAAGTCTGTTGGGGATGAGAGAGCTTGGGAAGTGAGTCAGTTGTTGTTCGCTGATGATACAGCGCTGGTGGCTGATTCATGTGAGAAACTGCAGAAGCTGGTGACTGAGTTTGGTAAAGTGTGTGAAAGAAGAAAGTTAAGAGTAAATGTGAATAAGAGCAAGGTTATTAGGTACAGTAGGGTTGAGGGTCAAGTCAATTGGGAGGTGAGTTTGAATGGAGAAAAACTGGAGGAAGTAAAGTGTTTTAGATATCTGGGAGTGGATCTGGCAGCGGATGGAACCATGGAAGCGGAAGTGGGTCATAGGATGGGGGAGGGGGCAAAAATTCTGGGAGCCTTGAAGAATGTGTGGAAGTCGAGAACATTATCTCGGAAAGCAAAAATGGGTATGTTTGAAGGAATAGTGGTTCCAACAATGTTGTATGGTTGCGAGGCGTGGGCTATGGATAGAGTGGTGCGCAGGAGGATGGATGTGCTGGAAATGAGATGTTTGAGGACAATGTGTGGTGTGAGGTGGTTTGATTGAGTGAGTAACGTAAGGGTAAGAGAGATGTGTGGAAATAAAAAGAGCGTGGTTGAGAAAGCAGAAGAGGGTGTTTTGAAGTGGTTTGGGCACATGGAGAGAATGAGTGAGGAAAGATTGACCAAGAGGATATATGTGTCGGAGGTGGAGGGAACGAGGAGAAGAGGGAGACCAAATTGGAGGTGGAAAGATGGAGTGAAAAAGATTTTGTGTGATCGGGGCCTGAACATGCAGGAGGGTGAAAGGAGGGCAAGGAATAGAGTGAATTGGAGCGATGTGGTATACCGGGGTTGACGTGCTGTCAGTGGATTGAATCAGGGCATGTGAAGCGTCTGGGGTAAACCATGGAAAGCTGTGTAGGTATGTATATTTGCGTGTGTGGACGTATGTATATACATGTGTATGGGGGTGGGTTGGGCCATTTCTTTCGTCTGTTTCCTTGCGCTACCTCGCAAACGCGGGAGACAGCGACAAAACAAAAAAAAATATATATATATATATATATATATATATATATATATATATATATATATATATAAGCCGGCAAGGCAGCAGATTTGGATGGTATTGCAGTGGAATTTATCAAAAAAGGGGGTGACTGTATTGTTGACTGGTTGGTAAGGTTATTTAATGTATGTATGACTCATGGTGAGGTGCCTGAGGATTGGCGGAATGCGTGCATAGTGCCATTGTACAAAGGCAAATGGGATAAGAGTGAGTGCTCAAATTACAGAGGTATAAGGTGTTGAGTATTCCTGGCAAATTATATGGGAGGGTATTGATTGAGAGGGTGAAGGCATGTACAGAGCATCAGATTGGGGAAGAGCAGTGTGGTTTCAGAAGTGGTAGAGGATGTGTGGATCAGGTGTTTGCTTTGAAGAATGTATGTGAGAAATACTTAGAAAAGCAAATGGATTTGTATGTAGCATTTATGGATCTGGAGAAGGCATATGATAGAGTTGATAGAGATGCTCTGTGGAAGGTATTAAGAATATATGGTGTGGGAGGAAAGTTGTTAGAAGCAGTGAAAAGTTTTTATCGAGGATGTAAGGCATGTGTACGTGTAGGAAGAGAGGAAAGTGATTGGTTCTCAGTGAATGTAGGTTTGCGGCAGGGGTGTGTGATATCTCCATGGTTCCTTAATTTGTTTATGGATGGGGTTGTTAGGGAGGTGAATGCAAGAGTTTTGGAAAGAGGGGCAAGTATGAAGTCTGTTGGGGATGAGAGAGCTTGGGAAGTGAGTCAGTTGTTGTTCGCTGATGATACAGCGCTGGTGGCTGATTCATGTGAGAAATTGCAGAAGCTGGTGACTGAGTTTGGTTAAGTGTGTGGAAGAAGAAAGTTAAGAGTAAATGTGAATAAGAGCAAGGTTATTAGGTACACTAGGGTTGAGGGTCAATTCAATTGGGAGGTGAGTTTGAATGGAGAAAAACTGGAGGAAGTGAAGTGTTTTAGATATCTGGGAGTGGGTCTGGCAGCGGATGGAACCATGGAAGCGGAAGTGGATCATAGGGTGGGGGAGGGGGCGAAAATTCTGGGAGCCTTGAAGAATGTGTGGAAGTCGAGAACATTATCTCGGAAAGCAAAAATGGGTATGTTTGAAGGAATAGTGGTTCCAACAATGTTGTATGGTTGCGAGGCGTGGACTATGGATAGAGTTGTGCGCAGGAGGATGGATGTGCTGGAAATGAGATGTTTGAGGACAATGTGTGGTATGAGTTGATTTGATCGAGTAACTAACGTAAGGGTAAGAGAGATGTGTGGAAATAAAAAGAGCGTGGTTGAGAGAGCAGAAGAGGGTGTTTTGAAATGGTTTGGTCACATGGAGAGAATGAGTGAGGAAAGATTGACCAAGAGGATATATGTGTCAGAGGTGGAGGGAACGAGGAGAAGAGGGAGACCAAATTGGAGGTGGAAAGATGGAGTGAAAAAGATTTTGTGTGATCGGGGCCTGAACATGCAGGAGGGTGAAAGGAGGGCAAAGAATAGAGTGAATTGGAGCGATGTGGTATACCGGGGTTGACGTGCTGTCAGTGGATTGAATCAAGGCATGTGTATGGGGGTGGGTTGGGCCATTTCTTTCGTCTGTTTCCTTGCGCTACCTCGCAAACGCGGGAGACAGAAAAAAAAAAAAAAATATATATATATATATATATATATATATATATATATATATATATATATATATATATATATATATATATATATATATATATATATATATATAGATAGATAGATAGATAGATAGATAGGTAGTATGTTTGAGGAAAGGAACCTGGATGTTTTGGCTCTGAGTGAAACGAAGCGCAAGGATAAAGGGGAAGAGTGGTTTGGGAATGTCTTGGGAGTAAAGTCAGGGGTTAGTGAGAGGACAAGAGCAAGGGAAGGAGTAGCAGTACTCCTGAAACAGTTGTGGGAGTATGTGATAGAACATAAGAAAGTAAATTCTCGATTAATATGGGTAAAACTGAAAGTTGATGGAGAGAGATGGGTGATTATTGGTGCAGATGCACCTGGGCATGAGAAGAAAGATCATGAGAGGCAAGTGTTTTGGGAGCAGCTGAATGAGTGTGTTAGTGGTTTTGATGCACAAGACCAGGTTATAGTGATGGGTGATTTGAATGCATAGGTGAGTAATGTGGCAGTTGAGGGAATAATTGGTATACATGGGGTGTTCAGTGTTGTAAATGGAAATGGTGAAGAGCTTGTAGATTTATGTGCTGAAAAAGGACTGGGGATTGGGAATACCTGGTTTAAAAAGCGAGATATACATAAGTATACGTATGTAAGTAGGAGAGATGGCCAGAGAGCGTTATTGGATTACGTGTTAATTGACAGGCGCGCGAAAGAGAGACTTTTGGATGTTAATGTGCTGAGAGGTGCAACTGGAGGGATGTCTGATCATTATCTTGTGGAGGCTAAGGTGAAGATTTGTATGGGTTTTCAGAAAAGAAGAGTGAATGTTGGGGTGAAGAGGGTGGTGAGAGTATGTGAGCTTGGGAAGGAGACTTGTATGAGGAAGTACCAGGAGAGACTGAGTACAGAATGGAAAAAGGTGAGAACAATGGAAGTAAGGGGAGTGGGGGAGGAATGGGATGTATTTAGGGAATCAGTGATGGATTGCGCAAAAGATGCTTGTGGCATGAGAAGCGTGGGAGGTGGGTTGATTAGAAAGGGTAGTGAGTGGTGGGATGAAGAAGTAAGATTATTAGTGAAAGAGAAGAGAGAGGCATTTGGACAATTTTTGCAGGGAAAAAATGCAATTGAGTGGGAGATGTATAAAAGAAAGAGACAGGAGGTCAAGAGAAAGGTGCAAGAGTTGAAAAAGAGGGCAAATGAGAGTTGGGGTGAGAGAGTATCATTAAATTTTAGGGAGAATAAAAAGATGTTCTGGAAGGAGGTAAGTAAAGTGCGTAAGACAAGGGAGCAAATGGGAACTTCAGTGAAGGGCGCTAATGGGAGGTGAAAACAAGTAGTGGTGATGTGAGAAGGAGATGGAGTGAGTATTTTGAAGGTTTGTTGAATGTGTTTGATGATAGAGTGGCAGATATAGGGTGTTTTGGTCGAGGTGGTATGCAAAGTGAGAGGGTTAGGGAAAATGATTTGGTAAACAGAGAAGAGGTAGTAAAAGCGTTGCGGAAGATGAAAGCCGGCAAGGCAGCAGGTTTGGATGGTATTGCAGTGGAATCTATTAAAAAAGGGGGTGACTGTATTGTTGACTGGTTGGTAAGGTTATTTAATGTATGTATGACTCATGGTGAGGTACCTGAGGATTGGCGGAATGCGTGCATAGTGCCATTGTACAAAGGCAAAGGGGATAAGAGTGAGTGCTCAAATTACAGAGGTATAAGTTTGTTGAGTATTCCTGGTAAATTATATGGGAGGGTATTGATTGAGAGGGTGAAGGCATGTGCAGAGCATCAGATTGGGGAAGAGCAGTGTGGTTTCAGAAGTGGTAGAGGATGTGTGGATCAGGTGTTTGCTTTGAAGAATGTATGTGAGAAATACTTAGAAAAGCAAATGGATTTGTATGTAGCATATATGGATCTGGAGAAGGCATATGATAGAGTTGATAGAGATGCTCTGTTGAAGGTATTAAGAATATATGGTGTGGGAGGCAAGTTGTTAGAAGCAGTGAAAAGTTTTTATCGAGGATGTAAGGCATGTGTACGTATAGGAATAGAGGAAAGTGATTGGTTCTCAGTGAATGTAGGTTTGCGGCAGGGGTGTGTGATGTCTCAATGGTTGTTTAATTTGTTTATGGATGGGGTTGTTAGGGAGGTGAATGCAAGAGTTGTGGAAAGAGGGGCAAGTATGAAGTCTGTTGTGGATGAGAGAGCTTGGGAAGTGAGTCAGTTGTTGTTCGCTGATGATACAGCGCTGGTGGCTGATTCATGTGAGAAACTGCAGAAGCTGGTGACTGAGTTTGGTAAAGTGTGTGAAAGAAGAAAGTTAAGAGTAAATGTGAATAAGAGCAAGGTTATTAGGTACAGTAGGGTTGAGGGTCACGTCAATTGGGAGGTAAGTTTGAATGGAGCAAAACTGGAGGAAGTAGTGTGTTTTAGATATCTTGGAGTGGATCTGGCAGCGGATGGAACCATGGAAGTGGAAGTGAATCATAGGGTGGGGGAGGGGGCGAAAATCCTGGGAGCCTTGAAGAATGTGTGGAAGTCGAGAACATTATCTCCGAAAGCAAAAATGGGTATGTTTGAAGGAATAGTGGTTCCAACAATGTTGTATGGTTGCGAGGCGTGGGCCATGGATAGAGTTGTGCGCAGGAGGGTGGATATGCTGGAAATGAGATGTTTGAGGACAATGTGTGGAGTGAGGTGGTTTGATCGAGTAAGTAATGTAAGGGTAAGAGAGATGTGTGGAAATAAAAAGAGCATGGTTGAGAGAGCAGAAGAGGGTGTTTTGAAATGGTTTGGGCACATGGAGAGAATGAGTGAGGAAAGATTGACCAAGAGGATATATGTGTCGGAGGTGGAGGGAACGAGGAGAAGTGGGAGACCAAATTGGAGGTGGAAAGATGGAGTGAAAAAGATTTTGAGTGATCGGGGCCTGAACATGCAGGAGGGTGAAAGGCGGGCAAGGAATAGAGTGAATTGGATCGATGTGGTATACTGGGGTTGACGTGCTGTCAGTGGATTGAATCAGGGCATGTGAAGCGTCTGGGGTAAACCATGGAAACTTGTGTGGGGCCTGGATGTGGAAAGGGAGCTGTGGTTTCGGGCATTATTGCATGACAGCTAGAGACTGAGTGTGAACAAATGGGGCCTTTGTTGTCTTTTCCTAGCGCTACCTCGCACACTTGAGGGGGGAGGGGGATGGTATTCCATGTGTGGCGAGGTGGCGATGGGAATGAATAAAGGCAAACAGTGTGAATTGTGTGCATGGGTATATATGTATGTGTCTGTGTGTGTATATATATGTGTACATTGAGATGTATAGGTATGTATATTTGCATGTGTGGACGTGTATGTATATACATGTGTATGGGGGTGGGTTGGGCCATTTCTTTCGCCTGTTTCCTTGCACTACCTCGCAAACGCGGGAGACAGCGACAAAGCAAAATAGAAAAATAAAAAAATATATATATATATATTATTATTTTATTTATTTTGCTTTGTCGCTGTCTCCCACGTTTGCGAGGTAGCGCAAGGAAACAGACAAAAGAAATGGCCCAACCCACCCCCATACACAAGTATATACATACACGTCCACACACGCAAATATACATACCCATACATTTCAATGTACACATATATATACACACACAGACACATACATATATACACATGCGCACAATTCACACTGTCTGCCTTTATTCATTCCCATCGCCACCTCACCACACATGGAATAACATCCCCTTCCCCCTCATGTGTGCAAGATAGTGCTAGGAAAAGACAACAAAGGCCCCATTCGTTCACACTCAGTCTCTAGCTGTCATGCAATAATGCCCGAAACCACAGCTCCCTTTCCACATACAGGCCCCACAGAACTTTCCATGGTTTACCCCAGACGCTTCACATGCCCTGATTCAGTCCATTGACAGCATGTCGACCCCGGTATACCACATCGATCCAATTCACTCTATTCCTTGCCCACCTTTCACCCTCCTGAATGTTCAGGCCCCGATCAACTCAAAATCTTTCTCACTCCATCTTTCCACCTCCAATTTGGTCTCCCACTTCTCCTCGTTCCCTCCACCTCCGACACATATATCCTCTTGGTCAATCTTTCCTCACTCATTCTCTCCATGTGCCCAAACCATTTCAGAACACCCTCTTCTGCTCTCTCAACCACGCTCTTTTTATTTCCACACATCTCTCTTACCCTTACATTACTTACTCGATCAAACCACCTCACACCACATATTGTCTTCAAACATCTCATTTCCAGCACATCCACCTTCCTGCGCACAGCTCTATCCATAGCCCACGCCTCGCAACCATACAACATTGTTGGAACCACTATTCCTTCAAACATACCCATTTTTGCTTTCGGAGATAATGTTCTCGACTTCCACACATTCTTCAAGGCTCCCAGGATTTTCACCCCCTCCCCCACCCTATGATCCACTTCCGCTTCCATGGTTCCATCCGCTGCCAGATCCACTCCCAGGTATCTAAAACACTCTACTTCCTCCAGTTTTTCTCCATACAAACTTACCTCCCAATTGACTTGACCCTCAACCCTACTGTACCTACTAACCTTGCTCTTATTCACATTTACTCTTAACTTTCTTCTTTCACACACTTTACCAAACTCAGTCACCAGCTTCTGCAGTTTCTCACATGAATCAGCCACCAGCGCTGTATCATCAGCGAACAACAACTGACTCGCTTCCCAAGCTCTCTCATCCACAACAGACCATACATGCCCCTCTTTCCAAAACTCTTGCATTCACCTCCCAACAACCCCATCAATAAACAAATTAAACAACCATGGAGACATCACACACCCTTACCGCAAACCTACATTCAATGAGAACCAATCACTTTCCTCTCTTCCTACACGTACACATGCCTTACATCCTCGATAAAAACTTTTCACTGCTTCTAACAACTTGCCTCCCACACCATATATTCTTAATACCTTCCTCAGAGCATCTCTATCAACGCTATCATATGCCTTCTCCAGATCCCTAAATGCTACATACAAATCCATTTGCTTTTCTAAGTATTTATCACATACATTCTTCAAAGGAAACACCTGATCCACACATCCTCTACCACTTCTGAAACCACACTGCTCTTTCCCAATCTGATGCTCTGTACATGCCTTCACCCTCTCAATCAATATCCTCCCATATAATTTACCAGGAATACTCAGCAAACTTTTACCTCTGTAATTTGAGCACTCACCTTTGTCCCCCTTGCCTTTGTACAATGGCACTATGCAAGCATTCTGCCAATCCTCAGGCACCTTACCATGAATCATACATACATTAAATAACCTTACCAACCAGTCAACAATACAGTCACCCCCTTTTTTAATAAATTCCACTGCAATACCATCTAAACCCGCTGCCTTGCCGGCTTTCATCTTCCACAAAGCTTTTACTACCTCTTCTCTGTTTACCAAATCATTTTCCCTAACCCTCTCACTTTGCACACCACCTCGACCAAAACACCATGTATCTGCCACTCTATCATCAAGCACTTTCAATGAACCTTCAAAATACTCGCTCCATCTCCCTCTCACATCACCACTACTTGTTATCACCTCCCCATTAGCCCCCTTCACTGAAGCTCCCATTTGTTCCCTTGTCTTACACACTTCATTTACCTCCATCCAAAACATCTTTTTATTCTCCCTAAAATTTACTGATAGTCTCTCACCCCAACTCTCATTTGACCTCTTTTTCACCTCTTGCACCTTTCTCTTGACCTCCTGCCTCTTTCTTTTATACATCTCCCACTCATTTGCATTATTTCCCTGCAAAAATCGTCCAAATGCCTCTCTCTTCTCTTTCACTAATAATCTTACTTCTTCATCCCACCACTCACTACCCTTTCTAATCTACCCACCTCCCACGCTTCTCATGCCACAAGCATCTTTTGCGCAATCCATCACTGCTTCCTTAAATACATCCCATTCCTCCCCCACTCCCCTTACCTCCTTTGTTCTTACCTTTTTCCATTCTGTACTCAGTTTCTCCTGGTACTTCCTCACACAAGTCTCCTTCCCAAGCTGACTTACTCTCACCACTCTCTTCACCCCAACATTCTCTCTTCTTTTCTGAAAACCTCTACAAATCTTCACCATCGCCTCCACAAGATAATGATCAGACATCCCTCCAGTTGCACCTCTCAGCACATTAACATCCAAATGTCTCTCTTGGGAATACCTGGTTTAAAAAGAGAGATATGCATAAGTATACGTATGTAAGTAGGAGAGATGGCCAGAGAGCGTTATTGGATTACGTGTTAATTGATAGGCGCGCGAAAGAGAGACTTTTGGATGTTAATGTGCTGAGAGTGGTGAGAGTAAGTGAGCTTGGGAAGGAGTCTTGCGTAAGGAAGTACCAGAAGAGACTGAGTAGAGAATGGAAAAAGGTGAGAACAAAGGCGGTAAGGGGAGTGGGGGAGGAATGGGATGTATTTAGGGAAGCAGTGATGGCTTGCGCAAAAGATGCTTATGGCATGAGAAGCATGGGAGGTGGGCAGATTAGAAAGGGTAGTGAGTGGTGGGATGAAGAAGTAAGATTATTAGTGAAAGAGAAGAGAGAGGCATTTCGACGATTTTTGCAGGGAAATAATGCATATGAGTGGGAGATGTATAAAAGAAAGAAGCAGGAGGTCAAGAGAAAGGTGCAAGAGGTGAAAAAAGGGGCAAATGAGAGTTGGGGTGAGAGAGTATCATTAAATTTTAGGGAGAATAAAAAGGTGTTTGGAAGGAGGTAAATAAAGTGCGTGACACGAGGGAACAAACGGGAACTTCAGTGAAGAGGGCTAATGGGGAGGTGATAACAAGTAGTGGTGATGTGAGAGGGAGATGGAGTGAGTATTTTGAAGGTTTGTTGAATGTGTTCGATGATAGAGTGGCAGATATATGGTGTTTTGGTCAAGGTGGTGTGCAAAGTGAGAGGGTTAGGGAAAATGATTTGGTAAACAGAGAAGAGGTAGTAAAAGCTTTGCGGAAGATGAAAGCCGGCAAGGCAGCGGGTTTGGATGGTATTGCAGTGGAATATATTAAAAAAGGGGGTGACTGTATTGTTGACTGGTTGGTAAGGTTATTTAATGTATGTATGATTCATGGTGAGGTGCCTGAGGATTGGCAGAATGCTTGCATAGTGCCATTGTGCAGAGGCAAAGGGGATAAAAGTGAGTGCTCAAATTACAGAGATATAAGTTTGTTGAGTATTCCTGGGAAATTATATGGGAGGGTATTGATTGAGAGGGTGAAGGCATGTACGGAGCATCAGATTGGGAAAGAGCAGTGCGGTTTCAGAAGTGGTAGAGGATGTGTGGATCAGGTGTTTCCTTTGAAGAATGTATGTGAGAAATACTTACAAAAGCAAATGGATTTGTATGTAGCATTTATGGATCTGGAGAAGGCATATGATAGAGTTGATAGAGATGCTCTGTGGAAGGTATCATGAATATATGGTGTGGGAGGCAAGTTGTTAGAAGCAGTGAAAAGTTTTTATCGAGGTGGCTGATTCATGTAAGAAACTGCAGAAGCTGGTGACTGAGTTTGGTAAAGTGTGTGAAAGAAGAAAGTTGAGAGTAAATGTGAATAAGAACAAGGTTATTGGGGGTCAAGTCAATTGGGAGGTAAGTTTGAATGGAGAAAAACTGGAGGAAGTGAAGTGTTTTAGATATCTGGGAGTGGATCTGGCAGCGGATGGAACCATGGAAGCGGAAGTGAATCATAGGTTAGGGAGGGGGCGAAGATTCTGGGAGCCTTGAAGAATGTGTGGAAGTTGAGAGCATTATCTCAGAAAGCAAAAATGGCTATGTTTGAAGGAATAGTGGTTTCAACAGTGTTGTATGGTTGCGAGGCATGGGCTTTGGATAGAGTTGTGCGTAGGAGGGTGGATGTGCTGGAAATGAGATGTTTGAGGACAATATGTGGTGTGAGGTGGTTTGATCAAGTAAGTAATGTAAGGGTAAGAGAGATGTGTGGTAATAAAAAGAGTGTGGTTGAGAGAGCAGAAGACGATGTTTTGAAATGGTTTGGTCACATGGAGAGAATGAGTGAGGAAAGATTGACCAAGAGGATATATGTGTCGGAGATGGAGGGAACGAGAAGTGGGAAACCAAATTGGAGGTGGAAAGATGGAGTGAAAAAGATTTTGAGTGATCGGGGCCTGAACATGCAGGAGGGTGAAAGGCGTGCAAGGAATAGAGTGAATTGGAGCGATGTGGTATACCGGGGCCGACGTTCTGTCAGTGGATTGAATCAGGGCATGTGAAGCGTCTGGGGTAAACCATGGAAAGTTCTGTGGGGCCTGGATGTGGAAAGGGAGCTGTGGTTTCGATGCATTATTACATGATGGCTAAAGACTGAGTGTGAACGAATGGGGCCTTTGTTGTCTTTTCCTAGTGCTACATCGCACACATGAGGGGGGAGGGGGTTGTTATTTCATGTGTGGTGAGGTGGCGATAGGAATGAATAAAGGCAGACAGTATGAATTATGTACATGTGTATATATGTATACATCTGTGTGTGTATATATGTATACGTTGAGATGTATAGATATGTATGTTTGCGTGTGTGGACGTGTATGTATATACATGTGTATGTGGGTGGGTTGGGCCATTCTTTCGTCTGTTTCCTTGCGCTACCTCACTAACGCAGGAGACAGCGACAAAGAAAAATAAATGATAAAATAAATTAATTGATAGTAGAAATATATACACCATATGATTATGGAGGAGAAGTGTGACATCAGGAGAGGCAGAAGGTGTTTGGACCGGGTATTTTATAAAAGTTACATCAGAGCATGCTAAAAAGTGTGAATGCAAGGATTGAGTGTCAGATAAGTTGCTACAGTGCATGTTTAATTGTTTATTTTACCTACACCAAAATATTGATTTGTGATTATTATCATTTTCATTGTTGTCCGATAAATCTTTTATTGCTATGGTTAGTGAGGGTTCGTGGTCATTTTTTTCATCATAGGAAAAGCATAAATGTTTGTAAAATCACCAGCTACATCAGTGAGATACAGTTTTTTCAAGGTAAGGTGGCACCTAAAACACCGCCTCTGCTTTTGCTAGAAAACATTTTCCTGGCTCATCTTGCTCACGCAAGATGGATCATCAATGTCAAGTAATTCATGATATTCTGCCTGGTCCTCTAAACCCATCATGAAGCCACTCAGTTTCCTTCTTAAAAAAACTTAAGAAAATGTGATCTTGTCAGCATGGCTTGAGGATGATTTACTGTAGGAACACACTATCATGCACTGCCACACAGGCTCATTGAGCAGCCTTTAATTTTAGGCACAAAACTCATTGCTTAAACAGCCAAATAGAGGTGTCACTCAACTTTCATGAATATCTGTCTCGACGCATTAAAGGGTCAAAAGAGGAACATACATAAGCAAACGTGGGTGAGTTGGGTTGATGTTCGATTTTGTTCAGATTGATAGGCTTGCCAAAGATAGATGTAAAGGTGCAAGAGAAGCAGTTGTTGGGATGTGTAAGCTTTTTGATGACGATGAAAGTTCATAGAGACTTTAGGAAAAGAAGAAATTATGTGGTTGGGAATTGGGTGGTGAAAGTGAGTGAGTTTGGAAAAGACACTTGCATGAAGAGATACCAGCAAGGATTGGGTGAACAGTGGTAGTTGAGAGTGAATAAAACGAGGGATTGGGTGAGGAGTGGGAGGTATTTAGGGAAGCAGTGCTTATATGTGCAATAGGAGTGACTCTGGCATGGCGAACAGATATGCAATCAGTCATTGTTGTGTAGGGTGTTGTCAAGTATCTCCCATGTGAGGACCTGTCAGAGGACAATGTTAAATTGTTTATGTCTGTTGCCATTTGTAATATGTGGGATGGGGGTTGTGGTTGGTTGTAGCCTTATAGTATATGTTGTACGAGTTTTGTATGTAGTGTAGTGGTGGTGGAGTGAATGCATCTTAAGATATGATGCGTGGTTGTGAGTGGGATATTTTAATACTGTTGCAGATCAGTTTTTCAAAGAGTTTGGATTTACATAAGTATACGTATTTGAGTATGAGGGATTGACAATGGTCAAAGGCCATTATTGGACTACGAGTTAATTAATAGGCATGTAAAGAGAGACTTTTGGATGTTAATGTGCTGAGGGTGTGCTTGAATTGCAACTGGGCTAGAGAGTTTTATGCAAAATGTTTGAGATGGAGTAAGTATTTTGAAGGAATGTTGAATCTTTGTTGATGGGATGGCAGATGTGGAGAGTTCTAGACATGGAGGTATGTGAAAAAAGAGTCTTGGCAAGTGGTTTGCTGAAAAGAAAAGCGGTAGTGAAAGCCTTGTTTAAGATGAAGTGTGATAGATTGGCTGGAGTGAATAGAATTGCAGTTGAATTTCTTGAGAAAGGGGATGATTGTATTGTTGATCAGTTAGTTAGGATTTTCATTGAAAGTATGGCTCATGATGAGGTGTCTGAGGATTGGCAAAATTCCTGTATAGTGCTGTTGTACAAAGGAAAGGGGAAAAATGAACATTTTGATTACAGTTATTAGTTTGTTGAGTGTACCTGGTAAGTTGTATTGGAGAGTGGTGACTGAGAGGGTGGTGGCTTACACAGAGCATCAGACTGTGGAGGAACAATGTGTTTTCAGGAGTGTTAGAGGATTCTTTTTTTCTTTAGTGACCACGTAGCATAGGGAAACCATACCCCAATCAAAGCCATCTCAAGTGAATGAAAAAAGGAAATGGGAAAGAAATTAGAAATCAATCAGGGCTCTCTGCAAGCATCTGTAGACCTGTCTCATAATGGAAGAAAGATTATATGAAGATGGAAAGACAAAAGAAGAAAGAAAATTCCTTAACTTAACTGTTCGAGAGAAGAAGGTATCATAACAGCCAGTCAACGACTGGGTGGACTCCACACAGAGGCTGTGGGATACAGCAGCTAAACACATGTCACAGGTCCAAACCCTGGGAATAGTGACACGCAGGGAGACAACTCACGAGAACAGTGCTCAAAATGATGACTATGGAATAGAGAAAGAGCAGCAACATCACAGCATATGAAAAGGGAAGATTGAAATAGGTGATGCCAGGGGAATTAATGAAACAGAAAGCTTTTAATTCCACTTAGTTAATAGAGAGTTGGAGTATGAGCCATGCCAGATGAGTGAACAGTATTCTGTACATAAGTAAATAAAACTTATGTAGATATGAAACAGCTGTTCAAAAAAAAGTAATTACAACACCTAAACAACACTCCCAACTTTTGGGAAGCAGACTTTGTAATGCTGATTATGTGAGATTTCCCAGAAAGAGTGGAGAATATAGTTATACCCAGCATGTTAATGCTATTACAAGGTTGAGTTGTGGTGTTTTGAAATTGAAGAGAGGTAAAGAACTGATTCTTAGAAAGGGAGAATTTGCATTTCAGCAGTTTCTCTGCTGCAAAATGTTGCTCAGGTCTGCATTGAGAGAAGAAGTACCCTCAGCACAAGAAGAGGAAAAGTATGAAAGAGAGGGAGGGGAGGAGGTAAGAGTGAGTTGAAGTATGTAAAGTAAGTGGAATCATTAGCATGAGTGAATTGGGTTAGAAGTAGAATAGAGATCATTTATTATAAGAAGAAAGAGAGTAGACAGTAGGACAGAACCCTGAAGAACACTGCTAATGATAGGATAGGAGGGGGACATCAGTCCATCAGTGACTATTGCAATGGAACAGCCAGAGAGGAAACTTTGCATGAGAGAACAAGGAGAAGCAGTGAAACCAAAGGGAGTTTATAAAGCAAACACTTATTCCACGTCTTGTCGTATGCTTTGGAGATGTCGAGGGCTACAACAAAAGTTTCATCAAAATCCCTAAGAGTACTAGAGTGAGTTACATAGGGCAGATCGTGTAGACCTAGCCTTGCAGAATCCATACCAATGATCTGAAAGATACCAAGAGTGTAAGAGAGTTTCAAACACTTTTGAGACAGCAAAAGTGAGAGTTATGGAGCAGTGGATGAAGGGGTTAGAGTGGTCTCCTTTCTTAGGGATGGCTTGTACCAAGTCATGCATCCAAGCAGAAGGGAAAGTTTGGGTTTTCAGAAGGAGGCGAAATAGGCAGGCAGGGATTTGTGCCACCTCGGAGGCACACTCCCTTGCAAAACGAGGAGACATGCATTTATTTTGAGCCATATTCCTTGTCCACCTGCAGTGCATGGGCCACATGCACATTGAGAATGTGTGTGGTCTTAGAATTATCTTTAACACCCGAAGAAGGTGTTAAAGATCTTTCGGTTGGTGGATGTAGCTTGATAATTCTTTAACACCCAAAGAAGGAGTTAAAGATTTTTCAGTTGGTGGTTGTAGCTTGACGATGACAGCCTTAATAACCCTGGCATTTGATAGTCCTAAAGCCCAAACAACCAACCAACCCACCTGAAGTTTGAAGAGTACCTTAAAGACCATACACTAGAACATAGGAGATGGCATAAGTTCACTGGTAGTGGACGATTAAAAGGTGAATCATTCAAAGTTGAGGAAGAGGGTAACAAGGCACTAAAGAGAGTGTTTTTATTAGTCAAAGATTGATCAGGTTGGAAAAGAGGAGGAAAGATTGAATTATAGAAGTCCTTTGAGGTGCTTTTGGTTAAGAACCAAAAAGATTTGTCAGTTGGGGTCAAGTTGGCACATTCTTTTTATGAAAGTGCACTTTGCCCTTCAAACAACAGCTTTGCTAAAATTCCAACCAGCAGTGAAAGAAGTTTGTGCTTTAGGGGAAGGAAAGTTTCATGTTATGGTACATACAATCCCTGATGTGACAGGCATCAGAGCAGCAGTGGTTGAAGAGATTTAAAAGGTGGGATTTACAACTCCATCCCAGTGACTAAAGAAATCGATAAAGAAGCTGCACAGGGATAACCACTGAGCTTTCCCAAAGTGTCAAAATTAGCATTTCAAGTTAGGATATAGGATAGAGGATGGGCGGGTTTGGATGGTATTGCAGTGGAATTAATTTAAAAAGGGGGTGACTGTGTTGTTAATTGGTTGGTAAGGATATCCAATGTATATGTGGACCATGGTGAAGTGCCTGAGGATTGGTGGAATGCATGCATAGTGCCATTGTGCAAAGGGGACAAAGGTGGGTGTTCATACTCTTGAGGCATAAGTCTTTGAGTAGTCCTGGGAAATTATATGGGAGGGTATTGATTGAGATGGTGAAGGCATGTACAGAGCATCAGATTGGGGAAGTGTGGTTTCAGAAGTGGTAGAGGATGTGTGGATCAGGTGTTTGCTTTGAAGAATGTATGTGAGAAATACTTAGAAAAACAAATGGATTTGTATGTAGCATTCCCAGGGAATTTTGGTGTGTGGCAGGTTTGTGTGATGTCCCCATGGTCGTTTAATTTGTTTGTGGATGGGGTGGTTAGGAAGGTAAATGCAAGAGTTTTGGAAAGAGGGGCAAGTATGCAGTCTGTTGGGGTGAGAGGGCTTGGGAAGTGAGTCAGTTGTTGTTCACTAGTGATACAACTCTGGTGGCTGATTCGAGTGAGAAACTGCAGAAGTTGGTGACTAAGTTTGGAAAAGTGTGTGAAAGGAGAAAGTTAAGAGTAAATGTGAATAAGAGCAAGGTTATTAGGTTCATTAGGGTAGAGGGACAAGTTAATTGGGATGTAAGTTTGAATGGAGAAAAATTGGGGAAGTGAAGTGTTTTAGATATCTGGGAGTGGACTTAGCAGTGGATGGAACCATGGAAGCAGAAGTGAGTCACAGGGTGGAGGAGGGGGCAAAGGTTCTGGTGGCAATGAAGGAAAAAAAGTTATCTCAGAGAGCAAAAATGGGTATGTTTGAAGAAATAGTAGTTCCAACAATGTTGTATGGTTGCAAGGCATGGGCTATAGATAGGGCTGCATGGAGGAGGGTGGATGTGTTGGAAATGAAATGTTTGGGGACAATATGTAGTGTGATGTGGTTTGATCGAGTAAGTAATGAAAGGGTAAGAGAGATGTGTGGAAATATAAAGAGTGTGGTTGAGAGAGCAGAAGAGGGTGTGCTGAAATCTTATACAAGTGAGAGCCTTGTATAAGATGAAGTGTGATAAAGTGGCTTGAGTGAATAGAATTGTAGTTGAATTTCTTGAGAAAGGGGATGATTGTATTGTTGATCAGTTAGTTCGGATTTTAATTGAAAGTATGGCTCATGATGAGAGAATGAGTGAGGAAAGATTGACAAAGAGGATATATGTGTCAGAGGTGGAGGGAACAAGGATAAGCAGGAGACCAAATTGGAGGTTTGGAAGGATGGAGTGAAAAAGATTTTGAGCAATCAGGGCCTGAACATACAGGAGGGTGATAGGTGTGTAAGGAATAAAGTGAATTGGAACAATGTAGTATACTGGAGGTCAACATGCTGTCAGTGGACTGAACCAGGACATGTGAAGTGTCTGGGGTAAACCATGGAAAGGTCTGTGGGGCCTGGATGTGGATAAGGAGCCTGGTTTCGGTACATTACACCTGACAGCTAGAGACTGAGTGTGGACAAATGTGGCCTTGTTTGTCTTTTCTTGGTGCTACCTCACTGAAGCGGGGGGTAACAGTGCTGCTTTCTTTGAGGTGGGGTAGTGACAGGAATGGATGAAGGCAAGCAAGTATGAATATGTACACGTGTATTTATGTATATATCTGTGTATGTATATGTATGTATATGTAGATATGTATATGTATGTATATGTGTGTGTATGGGCATATATGTATGTGTATATGAGTGGATGGGCCATTCTACTTGTGTTTTCTGACACTACCTCGCTGATGTGGGAAACAGTGATTAAGTATGATAAATAATAAATAAAAAGACTATAGTCAGACAACCCAAAGGGTGCAGAATGGTGTAAGAATAGTGGGAGGGTTCAGTAGTTAAAAAGAGGTCAAGTGTGTTAGAAGAGTGGTCGTGGTGGTTGGGAACTCAGGTAGGGTGATTGATTAATTGTTCCAGATAGTTAAAAAGAGAAAAAGAAAAAGTCTCAGCTTCATCAGGAGCTCCCTAACCAGTCCTTGTGGTGTACATTGAAATCTTGTGCTTAGAAGATCTCATCACATGGATGTGAAGAGAGCACAGCCTCTTGGTAAGAAGTCAGATACAGTAGTTGAAGAGTTTTACATAGTTTGAAGAAATGGGGGCGAGAAAGAGACACACACAAAACACAAAACCCGAGTAATAGAGGGCAGAGAGATTTTGAGCCTGATGTTATCGAAGTTAGGAAATTCAAGATTTCTAAGGCATGCAATAGGTGTTTTTGTACTACAGTAGGAACAAAGTTCACCTTTGGGATGGAACGATGTTAGAGATTGCAGATGATCTGGTAGTGAAAAAAGAAGCAGCTTTGGACGGTTGGATTTCAGATTGAGAAAGATCAAGGGGGAAATAAACAGGTTATGTTCAATGGAAGGTTAGCATTAAGACAGCAAATATTGCAGAAATGGATAGAAGAAGCACCAAGTCTTGGAGCTGTAGCTATAGAAATGGGTTGGATCCCAGTTGCGCAATGGCATTCAAGCGGACCATGGAATCTGTTCAGACCCTCTCATATTTTGGTGTATTGAAAGGAAAAAAGAAAAGGATGTATGAGTAATTTGTTGATAAGTGTGGTGTATGAGATAAAGATAGGTTGGGGTTGAATGCCAACAACCCTCATGTGGATGAGGCAAGGAAAAGAAATGACAGTGATCTGGGTCTGAGGTCTGAGATGGGGGTGGGGTCTTTGTATCAGGTGTTTGCTTTAAAGAATGTGTGAGAGAAAGTAAGTGGAGTTGATCGACATGCTTTTTGGAAGCTGTTGCAAATATGTATAGGAAGAAAGCTTTTAGAAACAGTGAGGAGTTCCTATCAAGATAGTAAGGCGTGTTTGTAGGCAAGTAGAGAGGAGGGTGAGTGGTTCCACGAGAAAGTGGGTCTGCAGCATGAGCTTGTGATGTCACCATAGCTGTTTAATGGGTTTATGGATGGGGTGTTGAGGGAAATGAATGTGAGGGTTTTTGGGAAAGGGATAGGTGTACAGTCTGGTAGGGATGGGGATGCTTGGGAGGTGAACCAGTTATTATTTACTGATGATGTGGCACTAATGGCATATTTCAGAAACTGCATAAAATAGTTTTTAGGTATGGGAGTGTCTGAAAGGATGAAGTTAAGAGTGAATGTGAGTAAAGCCAAGGTTATTTGGTTTAGTACTGGAGAGGGACAGGTTAGTGGGGGTGTAAATGGAGAAAGCTTGGAGGAAGAGATATGTGGGAGTGGACATGGCAGTGAATGGAACCATGGGGACCAAAGGGAGTCATAGGGTAGATTAGGAAGCGAAGGTTCTGGTAGAACTGGGCAGTATGTGGAAAGAGATGTCACTATTTAGGAGAGTGAAGATGAGTATGTTTGAAGGCATAGTAGTCCAGACAGTGTTGTATGGTCTGGGAGAGCAGAGATGAGCATGTTTGAAGGCATAGTAGTCCTAATGATGTTGTATGGATCCGAGTATTGTATGGAAGAGAGTGAATGTGTTAGTAGTGAAATGTATAGGAACATATGTGATGTGAGGAAGGTTGATTGAGTAAGAAATGATTAGTGAAGAGAGAGGTGCAGTAATAAGAAGAGTATGGTTGAGAGAGCTGAAGAAGGTGTACTGAAATGGGTTGGACATATAGAGATAACAAGGGTGGAGAAGCTTACAAAGAGTATTCATATATCAGAATTGGAGGGAACGAAAAGAAGAACAAAGAACTGGAGATGGAATTACTTAGTGGAAAAGGTTTTGAGAGCACAGGCCTAAAGAAGTACATGGGTCTTAGGCATCAGGGGATAAAGTGAATTGGAGCATTGTGGTATAGGGTGGGTGACATGCTGTCACTAGACTGAACCAGGACATATGAAGCAGTTAGATGAAGTCACGGAAAGGTCTGCAGTGCATGGTTGTAGATAGGAGGCTTTGGTTTCGATGCATTACATATGACATCTAGTGAATGGCTGTAAACAAATGAGGACATTTTTTCATCTGATCTTGGTTCTACTGGCTGAAATGGGAAATGGTGAACAATTATGAAAAAAAATCTCTTCTTTTTGTCATGTTTGCCATTTCCCAAGTTAATGAGGTAGCACCAAGAATAGACAGAGAAATGGCCCCATTTCCTCACATCCACTTTTTAGCTGTCAAGGGTAAATGCATAGAAATTACAGCACACTAACCACAACCAGGCCTAATAGACCTTTCCATGGTTTCCCTTAACCCCTTCATATGCCCTGTTTCAGTTCATTGACAGCATATTGCTTCCTGTATACCACAGTGCTTCAATGATGAACTCTTTCTCCTCTGTCCAGCACACTCTCTTGCATATTCAAGCCTCAAGCACTCGAAACCTTTTCCATTTTGTAATTCCATCTCCAGTTCGGTCTCACCTTACTCCTTTTCTCCTCCACTTCTGAAACATATGCTCTTTTTTTAGCCTCTCCTCACTCATTGTCTCGTATGTCCAAATCATTCATCACATCCTTTTCACCTTTCTTAGTCATACTCTTCTGTTATCGCACCTTTCTTTTACCCTATTATTGCATACTTGATCAGCTCTCCTCACATCAATGGTTGTTCTTGAATATTTCATTTCCAAAACATTCTTCCTCTTTTGTACATTACCATTTAGGGTCTCCTGAAGCTTCCTAATTGCTATTTAGTCAGGAGTATGGAAATGATGGTTCCCTCTGGATTGAGCCTCTTGATGACTCCGTACTCCATATTCCATTAATGATAATGATACAGCCACCCCCAAATGCGAGGTTCTGCCAGGAACAGATGAAAAAAGATCTCATTCACTCACACCCTTTCTCTAGCTGTCATGTGTAATGCACCAGAACTACAGCTTCCTAATCACAACCAAGTTCCCCACCCCTTTCCATAGTTACCTCCATTTGCTTCATATCCTCATTCAGGCCATTGACAACACATTGCCCCATGTGTACCACACCACTCCAGTTCACTCTTTATCCCATGCATGCCTTTCATCCTCCCATATGTTCAGGCTCTGACCACTCAAAGTATTTTCCCCTCCATTATTTTGTTATTCCTTCCTCTCTACATCTGACTCATGTATCCTCTTTGTCAACCTCTCCTCACTCATTCTCTCCATATGTCCAAACCGTTTCAGCAAACTCCTCTTCAGCTCTTTGAATCACACATCTTATTACCACACCTCTCTCTTACCCTTTTGTTACTTACTCAGTCAAACCACCTCACACTACATTTTATTTGCAACACATCCACCTGTATCCACACATTCCCAATTATAGTCCATGCCTCACATCTGTACAACAACGTTAGAACTACTATACCTTTAAACATACCTATTTTGAAGCTCCTGAATATTGTCCTCTCTTTACACACATTCTTCAATGCTCCCAGAACCTTTGTCCCCCACCCTTTTTCACTCACTTTGCCCTCATCACTCATTTTCAGTTCCATGGTTCCAACAGACTGCATACTCGCTTCTCTCTCCAAGACCTTTCCATTTACCTCCCTCATCACGCTATCCATATACAAATTAAACCAAGCCTTCCTCCCACCTCTTCTCTTGCACATGCTAACATTGCTTCCATTCACTCCCCTTGCTTTGTTTACTCTCACCTTATGCAGTTCTTCATCAAATCCCTTGTGGTATTTTTCACACATTTCTCTTTTCCCGAGCTCACTTACCTTTTTCCCTCTCCTTGTTCATATCATTTCCTCTTTTCCAGAAACCCGTAAAATTTTCTTTGCACTTACCTTCTTCAGACATCCTACCAGCTGTTCATCTCAGCACATTCACATCCAAGGGTCTTTCTTTTGCATGCCTTTCAATTAGTATGTAATCCAGTAATGCCCTCCTTCTTATTCACCCATGTATAGCTTACATATGTCTCTCTTTTTAAACCAGGTTTTCCAGTCACCAGTCATTTTTCAGCACATAACTTCACAAGCTGGTCACCATTCCAGTTCAGTTCACTGAGTACCCCATGTACCTCAGTTTAACTCTCAACTATCACATTCCTCACTCTCACCTTTAAATCACTGATCTCTTGCACCAAAACTACTAACACACTCCTCAGCTGCTACCGAGAGCTTGCCTCTCATCATCCTTCTTCTCATGGCCAGTTGCATAAGCAGCAATTATCACCTATCTCTCATAACCCACTTTCCATTTTACCCACATCAGTCTGGAACTCACTTCCCTACACTGTTTCACATATTCCTGTAACCGTTTTAACAGTAGATCTTGCCCACATACCAACCCTAGATTTTACCCGTAAGACCTTCCCAAACCATTCTTCCCCTTTATGCCTGAGATTTGTTTCACTTTAAGCCAGAACATCCAGGTCTCTTTCCTTAAACTTACAGTACAACCTGTCTCTTCTTTATTATGTTGGTTACATGCACAGACCTTCGAGGAGGATGATCACTCCCCGCGTGACTCCTTCTTCTGTTTCCCATTTTAGAAAGTTAATACAAGGAGGGGAGGATTTCCGGCCCCCCGCTCCCGTCCCCTCTAGTCGCTTTCTACGACACGCGAGGAATACGTGGGAAGTATTCTTTCACCCCTATCCCCAGGGATAATATACATATATATATACATATACACACACACACACATACACACACATACGCGGATGGAACCATGGAAGCGGAAGTGGATCATAGGGTGGGAGAGGGGGCGAAAATTTTGGGAGCCTTGAAAAAAAATGTGTGGAAGTCGAGAACATTATCTCGGAAAGCAAAAATGGGTATGTTTGAAGGAATAGTGGTTCCAACAATGTTGTATGGTTGCGAGGCGTGGGCTATGGATAGAGTTGTGCGCAGGAGGATGGATGTGCTGGAAATGAGATGTTTGAGGACAATGTGTGGTGTGAGGTGGTTTGATCGAGTAAGTAACGTAAGGGTAAGAGAGATGTGTGGAAATAAAAAGAGCGTGGTTGAGAGAGCAGAAGAGGGTGTTTTGAAATGGTTTGGGCACATGGAGAGAATGAGTGAGGAAAGATTGACCAAGAGGATATATGTGTCGGAGGTGGAGGGAACGAGGAGAAGAGGGAGACCAAATTGGAGGTGGAAAGATGGAGTGAAAAAGATTTTGTGTGATCGGGGCCTGAACATGCAGGAGGGTGAAAGGAGGGCAAGGAATAGAGTGAATTGGAGCGATGTGGTATACAGGGTTTGACGTGCTGTCAGTGGATTGAATCAAGGCATGTGAAGCGTCTGGGGTAAACCATGGAAAGCTGTGTAGGTATGTATATTTGCATGTGTGGACGTGTGTATGTACATGTGTATGGGGGGGGGGGGTTGGGCCATTTCTTTCGTCTGTTTCCTTGCGCTACCTCGCAAACGCGGGAGACAGCGACAAAGTATAAAAAAAAAAAAAAAAAAAAAAAAAAAAAAAACATGCACAGACATTTGGACAACTTTGCCTGAGGCTTTTAGGAGAATGAGGACTCCTTGCTTGGCTCCCTCTCCTGTTCCATCTTTTAGAAGTTGAAATACAAGTAGGGAAGACTTTCCAGTTCCCTGCTCTTGTCCATCTTAATCACCTACAACACATATGGAATACAGAGTTACAGTTCTCTGATGTTATGTATCTTTATAGAAATTGTGCTGATAAAACTTATAATTTTGTCAAAATTGCAAGATTCCTGTAACATTTTCATTTCAGAGAGTGTTTTGCTCAAAGAAAAGACTTTATCTTTATATGTCTTCTCTAAACTGTGGCTTTTTCTTTTTTAAAGGCTGTGAACTACAAGATACTCATGGCCATGAAGAAAGAAGAAAAGGAAAAGGAATTACAGGAGAGAGAAATGAAGCAAAAGATGGGAATACGGGTATGAATCAATAGTATACATTGTAATTATGATAGCTGGTATCATAATGTTATTTTATAACCATACATAAGCCATTGATGAATTCAGTCATATATATATGTTTATTTATTATGCTTAATCACTGTTTCCCATGTCAGCAAGGTAGCACCAGGAAACAGACAAAGAATGTCCCATCCACATATATATATACACATAAATCCCCATACATGCCAATACATACACATGTACATATTCATACTTGCTTGCCTTCATCCATTCTTGTCTCTACCCTGCCACACAGGAAATAGCATAGTTCCCACTGCTTCAGCGAGGTAGCGCCAGGAAAACAGACAAAAAAGGCCACATTCATTCACCCCCAGTCTCTAGCTGTCATGGGTAATTACACCAAAACCACCGTTCCTCATCCACATCCAGGCCCCACAGACCTGTCCATGGTTTACCCCAGATGCTTCATATGCCCTGGATCAGTCCATTGACAGCATGTTGACCCCAGTACACCACATCATTCCGATTCACTTTCTTCCTTGCACATCTCTCACCCTCCTGATCACTCAAAACCTTTTTCACTCCATCCTTCCACCTCCAATTTGGTCTCCCACTTCTACTTGTTCCCTCCACCTCTGACACATATATCCTCTTGGTCAAGTTTTCCTAACTCATTCTCTCCATATGTCCTAACCATTTCAACACCCCCTCTTCTGCTCTCTTAACCATACTCTTTTTGTTTCCACACGTCTCGCTTACCATTTCGTTACTTACGCGATAAAACCACCTCACACCACATATTGTCCTCAAACATTTCATTTCCAATACATCCACCCTCCTCTGTACAATCCTATGTAAAGCCCATACCCCATAACCATATAACATTGTTGGAACTACTATTCCTTCAAACATACCCATTTTTGCTCTCTGAGATAATGTTCTCCCCTTCCACACATTCTTCATCGCTCCCAGAACCATCGCCCCCTCCCCAACCCTGTGACTCACTTCTACTTCCATGTTTCCATCTGCTGCTAAATCCACTCCCAGATATCTAAAACACTTTACTTCCTCCAATTTTTCTCCATTCAAACTTACATCCCAATTAACTTGTCCCTCAACCCTACTGAACCTGATAACCTTGCTCTTATTCACATTTACTCTCAACTTTCTCCTTTCACACACTTTTCTAAACTCACTCACCAACTTCTGCAGTTTCTCACTCAAATCAGCCACCGGTGCTGCATCATCGGCGCACAACAACTGATTCACTTCCCAGGCCCTCTTATCCTCAACAGACTGTATTCTTGCCCCTCTTCCTAACCACACCATCTATAAACAAATTAAACAACCATGGGGATATCACACACCTCTGCCGCAGACCAGTCTTCATTGGGAACCAATCACTTTCTTTTCTTCCTACTCATACACATGCTTTACACCCTTTACACTGCATCTAGCAGTTTACCTCCCACATCATATACTCTTAAGACCTTCCACAAAGCATCCCTGACATATGCCTTCTCCAGATCTATAAATGCTATACACAGATCCATTCGTTTTTCTAAATATCTCTCAAACACATTCTTCAAAGTATACACCTGATCCACACATCCTCTGCAACTTCTGAAACCAAACTGCTCCTCCTGAATCTGATGCTTTGTACATGCCTTCACTCTCTCATTCAGTACCCTCCCATACAATATTCCAGGAATAAGTTTGTTTAGTAAACAAACTTATCCCTTTGTAGATTGAACACTCACCTTTATCCCCTCTACCTTTGTAAAATGCACTCCACCAATCCTCAAGCACTTCACCATGATCCATACATATCAACATATACACATATACATACATATACATACACAAAGACAGACATACATATATATATATATATATATATATATCTTTTCTTTCATACTATTCGCTATGTCCCGTGTTAGCAAGGTAGCGCTAAGAACAGAGGACTGGGCCTTTGAGGGGAATATCCTCACTTGGCCCCCTTCTCTGTTCCTTCTTTTGGAAAATTAAAAAAAACGAGAGGGTAGAATTTCCAGCCCCCCGCTCCCTTCCCTTTCAGTCGCCTTCTACAACACACAGGGAGTACGTGGGAAGTATTCTTTCTCCCCTATCCCCAGGGATAATATATATATATATATATATTCTTTCTTTCATACTATTCGCCATTTCCCGCATTAGCGAGGTAGCGTTGAGAACAGAGGACTGGGCCCTTGAGGGAATATCCTCACCTGGGCCCCTTCTCTGTTCCCTCTTTTGGAAAATTAAAAAAAAAAGTGAGAGGGGAGGATTTCCAGCCCCCCGCTCCCTCCCCTTTTAGTCGCCTTCTACGACACGCAGGGAATACGTGGGAAGTATTCTTTCTCCCCTATCCCCAATCTGAGCCTTCGAGTAGTATGACCACTCCCCGCGTGACTCCTTCTTCTGTTTCCCATTTTAGAAAGTTAAAAAAAAAAAAAAAAAAAAACTAAATGTGTGTGGATGTAACCAAGATGTGAAAAAAGGAGAGATAGGTAGTATGTTTGAGGAAAGGAACCTGGATGTTTTGGCTCTAAGTGAAACGAAGCTCAAGGGTGAAGGGGAAGAGTGGTTTGGGAATGTCTTGGGAGTAAAGTCAGGGGTTAGTGAGAGGACAAGAGCAAGGGAAGGAGTAGCAGTACTCCTGAAACAGGAGTTGTGGGAGTACGTGATAGAATGTAAGAAAGTAAATTCTCGATTAATATGGGTAAAACTGAAAGTTGATGGAGAGAGATGGGTGATTATTGGTGCATATGCACCTGGGCATGAGAAGAAAGATCATGAGAGGCAAGTGTTTTGGGAGCAGCTGAATGAGTGTGTTAGTGGTTTTGATGCACGAGACCGGGTAATAGTGATGGGTGATTTGAATGCAAAGGTGAGTAATGTGGCAGTTGAGGGAATAATTGGTATACATGGGGTGTTCAGTGTTGTAAATGGAAATGGTGAAGAGCTTGTAGATTTATGTGCTTAAAAAGGACTGATGATTGGGAATACCTGGTTTAAAAAGCGAGTTAAAAAGTTGTTAGAAGCAGTGAAAAGTTTTTATCGAGGATGTAAGGCATGTGTACGTGTAGGAAGAGAGGAAAGTGATTGGTTCTCAGTGAATGTAGGTTTGCGGCAGGGGTGTATGATGTCTCCATGGTTGTTTAATTTGTTTATGGATGGGGTTGTTAGGGAGGTAAATGCAAGAGTTTTGGAAAGAGGGGCAAGTATGAAGTCTGTTGGGGATGAGAGAGCTTGGGAAGTGAGTCAGTTGTTGTTCGCTGATGATACAGCGCTGGTGGCTGATTCATGTGAGAAACTGCAGAAGCTGGTGACTGAGTTTGGTAAAGTGTGTGGAAGAAGAAAGTTAAGAGTAAATGTGAATAAGAGCAAGGTTATTAGGTACAGTAGGGTTGAGGGTCAAGTCAATTGGGAGGTGAGTTTGAGTGGAGAAAAACTGGAGGAAGTGAAGTGTTTTAGATATCTGGGAGTGGATCTGGCAGCGGATGGAACCATGGAAGCGGAAGTGGATCATAGGGTGGGGGAGGGTGCGAAAATTCTGGGGGCCTTGAAGAATGTGTGGAAGTCGAGAACATTATCTCAGAAAGCAAAAATGGGTATGTTTGAAGGAATAGTGGTTCCAACAATGTTGTATGGTTGCGAGGCGTGGGCTATGGATAGAGTTGTGCGCAGGAGGATGGATGTGCTGGAAATGAGATGTTTGAGGACAATGTGTGGTGTGAAGTGGTTTGATCGAGTGAGTAACGTAAGGGTAAGAGAGATGTGTGGAAATAAAAAGAGCGTGGTTGAGAGAGCAGAAGAGGGTGTTTTGAAGTGGTTTGGGCACATGGAGAGAATGAGTGAGGAAAGATTGACCAAGAGGATATATGTGTCGGAGGTGGAGGGAACGAGGAGAAGAGGGAGACCAAATTGGAGGTGGAAAGATGGAGTGAAAAAGATTTTGTGTGATCGGGGCCTGAACATGCAGGAGGGTGAAAGGAGGGCAAGGAATAGAGTGAATTGGAGCAATGTGGTATACCGGGGTTGACGTGCTGTCAGTGGATTGAATCAAGGCATGTGAAGCGTCTGGGGTAAACCATGGAAAGCTGTGTAGGTATGTATATTTGCGTGTGTGGACGTATGTATATACATGTGTATGGGGGTGGGTTGGGCCATTTCTTTCGTCTGTTTCCTTGCGCTACCTCGCAAACGAGGGAGACAGCGACAAAGTATAATAAAATAAATAAAATAAAAAGCGAGATATACATAAGTATACTTATGTAAGTAGGAGAGATGGCCAGAGAGCGTTATTGGATTACGTGTTAATTGACAGGCGCACGAAAGAGAGACTTTTGGATGTTAATGTGCTGAGAGGTGCAACTGGAGGGATGTCTGATCATTATCTTGTGGAGGCTAAGGTGAAGATTTGTATGGGTTTTCAGAAAAGAAGAGTGAATGTTGGGGTGAAGAGGGTGGTGAGAGTAAGTGAGCTTGGGAAGGAGACTTGTGTGAGGAAGTACCAGGAGAGACTGAGTACAGAATGGAAAAAGGTGAGAACAATGGAAGTAAGGGGAGTGGGGGAGGAATGGGATGTATTTAAGGAATCAGTGATGGATTGCGCAAAAGATGCTTGTGGCATGAGAAGAGTGGGAGGTGGGTTGATTAGAAAGGGTAGTGAGTGGTGGGATGAAGAAGTAAGAGTATTAGTGAAAGAGAAGAGAGAGGCATTTGGACGATTTTTGCAGGGAAAAAATGCAGTTGAGTGGGAGACGTATAAAAGAAAGAGACAGGAGGTCAAGAGAAAGGTGCAAGAGGTGAAAAAAAGGGCAAATGAGAGTTGGGGTGAGAGAGTATCATTAAATTTTAGGGATAATAAAAAGATGTTCTGGAAGGAGGTAAATAAAGTGCGTAAGACAAGGGAGCAAATGGGAACTTCAGTGAAGGGCGCAAATGGGGAGGTGATAACAAGTAGTGGTGATGTGAGAAGGAGATGGAGTGAGTATTTTGAAGGTTTGTTGAATTTGTTTGATGATAGAGTGGCAGATATAGGGTGTTTTGGTCGAGGTGGTGTGCAAAGTGAGAGGGTTAGGGAAAATGATTTGGTAAACAGAGAAGAGGTAGTAAAAGCGTTGTGGAAGATGAAAGCCAGCAAGGCAGCAGGTTTGGATGGTATTGCAGTGGAATTTATTAAAAAAGGGGGTGACTGTATTGTTGACTGGTTGGTAAGGTTATTTAATGTATGTATGACTCACGGTGAGGTGCCTGAGGATTGGCGGAATGCGTGCATAGCGCCATTGTACAAAGGCAAAGGGGATAAGAGTGATTGCTCAAATTACAGAGGTATAAGTTTGTTGAGTATTCCTGGTAAATTATATGGGAGGGTATTGATTGAGAGGGTGAAGGCATGTACAGAGCATCAGATTGGGGAAGAGCAGTGTGGTTTCAGAAGTGGTAGAGGATGTGTGGATCAGGTGTTTCCTTTGAAGAATGTATGTGAGAAATACTTAGAAAAGCAAATGGATTTGTATGTAGCATTTATGGATCTGGAGAAGGCATATGATAGAGTTGATAGAGATGCTCTGTGGAAGGTATTAAGAATATATGGTGTGGGAGGCAAGTTGTTAGAAGCAGTGAAAAGCTCTTCCCCAATCTGATGCTCTGTACATGCCTTCACCCTCTCAATCAATACCCTCCCATATAATTTACCAGGAATACTCAACAAACTTATACCTCTGTAATTTGAGCAATCACTCTTATCCCCTTTGCCTTTGTACAATGGCGCTATGCACGCATTCCGCCAATCCTCAGGCACCTCACCGTGAGTCATACATACATTAAATAACCTTACCAACCAGTCAACAATACAGTCACCCCCTTTTTTAATAAATTCCACTGCAATACCATCCAAACCTGCTGCCTTGCTGGCTTTCATCTTCCACAACGCTTTTACTACCTCTTCTCTGTTTACCAAATCATTTTCCCTAACCCTCTCACTTTGCACACCACCTCGACCAAAACACCCTATATCTGCCACTCTATCATCAAACACATTCAACAAACCTTCAAAATACTCACTCCATCTCCTTCTCACATCACCACTACTTGTTATCACCTCCCCATTTGCGCCCTTCACTGAAGTTCCCATTTGCTCCCTTGTCTTACGCACTTTATTTACCTCCTTCCAGAACATCTTTTTATTATCCCTAAAATTTAATGATACACTCTCACCCCAACTCTCATTTGCCCTTTTTTTCACCTCTTGTACCTTTCTCTTGACCTCCTGTCTCTTTCTTTTATACGTCTCCCACTCAACTGCATTTATTCCCTGCAAAAATCGTCCAAATGCCTCTCTCTTCTCTTTCACTAATACTCTTACTTCTTCATCCCACCACTCACTACCCTTTCTAATCAACCCACCTCCCACTCTTCTCATGCCACAAGCATCTTTTGCGCAATCCATCACTGATTCCTTAAATACATCCCATTCCTCCCCCACTCCCCTTACTTCCATTGTTCTCACCTTTTTCCATTCTGTACTCAGTCTCTCCTGGTACTTCCTCACACAAGTCTCCTTCCCAAGCTCACTTACTCTCACCACCCTCTTCACCCCAACATTCACTCTTCTTTTCTGAAAACCCATACAAATCTTCACCTTAGCCTCCACAAGATAATGATCAGACATCCCTCCAGTCGCACCTCTCAGCACATTAACATCCAAAAGTCTCTCTTTCGCGCGCCTGTCAATTAACACGTAATCCAATAACGCTCTCTGGCCATCTCTCCTACTTACATAAGTATACTTATGTATATCTCGCTTTTTAAACCAGGTATTCCCAATCATCAGTCCTTTTTCAGCACATAAATCTACAAGCTCTTCACCATTTCCATTTACAACACTGAACACCCCATGTATACCAATTATTCCCTCAACTGCCACATTACTCACCTTTGCATTCAAATCACCCATCACTATAACAACTCCTGTTTCAGGAGTATTGCTACTCCTTCCCTTGCTCTTATCCTCTCACTAACCCCTGACTTTACTCCCAAGACATTCCCAAACCACTCTTCCCCTTTACCCTTGAGCTTTGAGGTTTGTTGAATGTGTTTGATGATAGAGTGGCAGATATAGGGTGTTTTGGTCGAGGTGGTGAGCAAAGTGAGAGGGTTAGGGAAAATGATTTGGTAAACGAGAAGAGGTAGTAAAATATATATATTTTTTTTTTCATTATTTTTTTTTACTTTGTCGCTGTCTCCCGCGTTTGCGAGGTAGCGCAAGGAAACAGACGAAAGAAATGGCCCAACCCACCCCCATACACATGTATATACATACGTCCACACACGCAAATATACATACCTACACAGCTTTCCATGGTTTACCACAGACACTCCACATGCCCTGATTCAATCCACTGACAGCACGTCAACCCCGGTATACCACATCGATCCAATTCGCTCTATTCCTTACCCTCCTTTCACCCTCCTGCATGTTCAGGCCCCGATCACACAAAATCTTTTTCACTCCATCTTTCCACCTCCAATTTGGTCTCCTACTTCTCCTCGTTCCCTCCACCTCCAACACATATATCCTCTTGGTCAATCTTTCCTCACTCATTCTCTCCATGTGCCCAAACCATTTCAAAACACCCTCTTCTGCTCTCTCAACAACGCTCTTTTTATTTCCACACATCTCTCTTACCCTTACGTTACTTACTCGATCAAACCACCTCACACCACACATTGTCCTCAAACATCTCATTTCCAGCACATCCATCCTCCTGCGCACAACTCTATCCATAGCCCACGCCTCGCAACCATACAACATTGTTGGAACCACTATTCCTTCAAACATACCCATTTTTGCTTTCCGAGATAATGTTCTCGACTTCCACACATTCTTCAAGGCTCCCAAAATTTTGCCCCCTTCCCCACCCTATGATCCACTTCCGCTTCCATGGTTCCATCCGCTGCCAGATCCACTCCCAGATATCTAAAACACTTTACTTCCTCCAGTTTTGCTCCATTCAAACTTACCTCCCAATTGACTTGACCCTCAACCCTACTGTACCTAATAACCTTGCTCATATTCACATTTACTCTTAACTTTCTTCTTTCACACACTTAACAAACTCAGTCACCAGCTTCTGCAGTTTCTCACATGAATCAGCGACCAGCGCTGTATCATCAGCGAACACAACTGACTCACTTCCCAAGCTCTCTCATCCCCAACAGACTTCATACTTGCCCCTCTTTCCAAAACTCTTGCATTTACCTCCCTAACAACCCCATCCATAAACAAATTAAACAACCATGGAGACATCACACACCCCTGCCGCAAACCTACATTCACTGAGAACCAATCACTTTCCTCTCTTCCTACACGTACACATGCCTTACATCCTTGATAAAAACTTTTCACTGCTTCTAACAACTTGCCTCCCACACCATATATTCTTAATACCTTCCACAGAGCATCTCTGTCAACTCTATCATATGCCTTCTCCAGATCCATAAGTGCTACATACAAATCAGTTTGCTTTTCTAAGTATTTCTCACATACATTCTTCAAAGGAAACACCTGATCCACACATCCTCTACCACTTCTGAAACCACACTGCTCTTCCCCAATCTGATGCTCTGTACATGCCTTCACCCTCTCAATCAATACCCTCCCATATAATTTACCAGGAATACTCAACAAACTTATACCTCTGTAATTTGAGCACTCACTCTTATCCCCTTTGCCTTTCTACAATGGCACTATGCACGCATTCTGCCAATCCTCAGGCACCTCACCATGAGTCATACATACATTAATAACCTTACCAACCAGTCAATAATACAGTCACCCCCTTTTTTAATAAATTCCACTGCAATACCATCCAAACCTGCTGCCTTGCCGGCTTTCATCTTCCGCAAAGCTTTTACTACCTCTTCTCTGTTTACCAAATCATTTTCCCTAACCCTCTCACTTTGCACACCACCTCGACCAAAACACCCTATATCTGCCACTCTATCATCAAACACATTCAACAAACCTTCAAAATACTCACTCCATCTCCTTCTCACATCACCACTACTTGTTATCACCTCCCCATTTGCGCCCTTCACTGAAGTTCCCATTTGCTCCCTTGTCTTACGCACTTTATTTACCTCCTTCCAGAACATCTTTTTATTCTCCCTAAAATTTAATGATACTCTCTCACCCCAACTCTCATTAGCCCTCTTTTTCACCTCTTGCACCTTTCTCTTGACCTCCTGTCTCTTTCTTTTATACATCTCCCACTCAATTGCATTTTTTCCCTGCAAAAATCGTCCAAATGCCTCCCTCTTCTCTTTCAGTAATAATCTTACTTCTTCATCCCACCACTCACTACCCTTTCTAATTAACCCACCTCCCACTCTTCTCATGCCACAAGCATCTTTTGCGCAATCCATCACTGATTCCCTAAATACATCCCATTCCTCCCCCACTCCCCTTACTTCCATTGTTCTCACCTTTTTCCATTCTGTACTCAGTCTCTCCTGGTACTTCCTCACACAAGTCTCCTTCCCAAGCTCACTTACTCTCACCACCCTCTTCACCCCAACATTCACTCTTCTTTTCTGAAAACCCATACAAATCTTCACCTTAGCCTCCACAAGATAATGATCAGACATCCCTCCAGTTGCACCTCTCAGCACATTAACATCCAAAAGTCTTTCTTTATATATATATATATATATATATATATATATATATATATATATATATATATATATATATATATATATATATATGTATATTTAGGGAAGAAAGAATACTTCCCACGCATTCCACATGTGTCGTAGAAGGCGACTAAAGGGGATGGGAGCGGGGGGGCTGGAAACCCTCCCCTCCTTGTATTTTAACTTTCTAAAAGGGGAAACAGAAGAAGGAGTCACGTGGGGAGTGCTCATCCTCCTCGAAGGCTCAGATTGGGGTGTCTAAATGTGTGTGGATGTAACCAAGATGAGAAAAAAGATGAGATAGGTAGTATGTTTGAGAAAAGGAACCTGGATGTTTTGGCTCTGAGTGAAATGAAGTTCAAGGGTAAAGGGGAAGAGTGGTTTGAGAATGTCTTGGAAGTAAAGTCAGGGTTTAGTGAGAGAACAAGAGCAAGGGAAGGAGTAGCACTACTACTGGTGGGAGTATGTGATAGAGTGTAAGAAAGTAAACTCCAGATTGATATGGGTAAAACTGAAAGTTGATGGAGAGAGATGGGTGATTATTGGTGCATATGCACCTGGGCATGAGAAGAAATATCATGAGAGGCAAGTGTTTTGGGAGCAGCTGAGTGAGTGTGTTAGTAGTTTTGATGCACGAGACCGGGTTATAGTGATGGGTGATTTCAATATAAAAGTGAGTAATTGGTGTACATGGGGTGTTCAGTGTTGTAAATGGAAATGGTGAAGAGCTTGTAGATTTATGTGCTGAAAAAGGACTGGTGATTGGGAATACCTGGTTTAAAAAGAGAGATATACATAATTATACATATGTAAGTAAGACAGATGGCCAGAGAGCATTATTGGATTACGTGTTAATTGATAGGTGCATGAAAGAGAGACTTGGATGTTAATGTGCTGAGAGGTGCAACTGGAGGGATGTCTAATCATTATCTTGTGGAGGCAAAGGTGAAGATTTGTAGAGGTTTTCAGAAAAGAAAAGAGAATGTTGGGGTAAAGAGAGTGGAGAGAGTAAGTGAGCTTGGGAAGGAGACTTGTGTGAGGAAGTACCAGGAGAGACTGAGTACAGAATGGAAAAAGGTGAGAACAAAGGACATAAGGGGATTGGGGGAGGAATGGGATGTATTTAGGGAAGCAGTGATGGCTTGCTCAAAAGATGCTTGTGGCATGAGAAGCGTGGGAGGTGGGCAGATTAGAAAGGGTAGTGAGTGGTGGGATGAAGAAGTAAGATTATTAGTGGAAGGGAAGAGAGGCATTTGGATGATTTTTGCAGGGAAATAATGCAAATGAGTGGGAGATGTATAAAAGAAAGAGGCAGGAGGTCAAGAGAAAGTTGCAAGAGGTGAAAAAGAGGGCAAATGAGAGTTGGGTTGAGAGAGTATCATTAAATTTTAGGGAGAATAAAAAGATGTTTTGGAAGGAGGTAAATAAAGTGCGTAAGACAAGGGAACAAACGGAAACTTTAGTGAAGGGGGCTAATGGGGAGGTGATAACAAGTAGTGGTGATGTGAGGAGATGGAGTGAGTATTTTGAAGGTTTGTTGAATGTGTTTGATGATAGAATGGCAGATATAGGGTGTTATGTTCGAGGTGGTGTGCAAAGTGTGAGGGTTAGGGAGAATGATTTGGTAAACAGAGAAGAGGTAGTAAAAGCTTTGCGGAAGATGAAAGCTGGCAAGGCAGTAGATTTGGATGGTATTGCAGTGGAATTTATTAAAAAAGGAGGTGACTGTATTGTTGACTGGTTGTTAAGGTTATTTAATGTATGCATGACTTACGGTGAGGTGCCTGAGGATTGGCGGAATGCTTGCATAGTGCTGTTGTACAAAGGCAAAGGGGATAAAAGTGAGTGCTCAAATTACAGAGGTATAAGTTTGTTGAATATTCCTGGGAAATTATATGGAAGGGTATTGATTGAGAGGGTGAAGGCATGTACAGAGCATCAGATTGGGGAAGAGCAGTGTGGTTTCAGAAGAGGTAGAGCATGTGTGGATTAGGTGTTTGCTTTGAAGAGTGTATGTGAGAAATACTTAGAAAAGCAAATGGATTTGTATGTAGCATTTATGGATCTGGAGAAGGCATATGATAGAATTGATAGAGATGCTTTGTGGAAGGTATTAAGAATATATGATGTGGGAGGCAAGTTGTTAGAAGCAGTGAAAAGTTGTTATCGAGGATGTAAGGCATGTGTATGTGTAGGAAGAGAGGAAAGTGATTGTTTCTCACTGAATGTTGGTTTGCGGCAGGGGTGTGTGATGTCTCCATGGTTGTTTAATTTGTTTATGGATGGGGTTGTTAGGGAGGTGAATGCAAGAGTTTTGGAAAGAGGGACAAGTATGCAGTCTGTTGTGGATGAGGGAGCTTGGGAAGTGAGTCAGTTGTTGTTCGCTGATGATACATATCCAAAAAACTTCTTCCAATTTTTCTCCATTCAAACTTGCATCCCAACTAACTTCTCCCTCATCCCTGCTGAACCTGATAACCTTGTTCTTATTCACATTTACTCTCAACTTCCTCCTTTCACACAATTTCCTAAACTCACTCACCAGCTTCTGCAGTTTCTTAATCAAATCAGCCACCAGTGCTGTATCATTGGCGCACAACAACTGACTCTTTTTCCAGGACCTCTCATCCCAACAGGCTGCATACTCACCCCTCTCCCTAATCACCCTGTCTGTAAACAAATTAAAACAACCAGGGGGACATCACACACCCCTGCCGCAGACCAATCTTCACCAGGAGCCAATCACTCTCTTCCCTTTCTACTCATACACATGCCTTACACCCTTCATAAAATTCTCACTGCTTCTAGCAGCTTACCTCCCACATCATATACTCTTAAAACCTTCCACAAAGTATCTCTCAACTGTATCATATGCCTTCTCCAGATTTATAAATGCAGATCCATTCATTTTTCTAAGTATCTCTCAAACACATTCTTCAAAGTAAACACCTGATCCAAGCATCCTCTACCACTTCTGAAACCACACTGCCTTTCTCGAATCTGATGCTCTGTACATGCCTTCACCCTCTCATTCAGTACTCTCCCATACAGTATTCCAGGAATACTCAACTGACTTATTCCTCTGTAGCTTGAACACTTGCCTTTATCCTCTTTGCCTTTGTACAATGTATTCCACCAATCTTCAGGCACCACCATGATTGATACATATCAACATATATATATATATATATATATATATATATATATATATATATATATATCTTTTTCTTTCTTTCTTTCAAACTATTCGCCATTTCCCGCGTTAGCGAGGTAGCGTTAAGAACAGAGAACTGGGCCTTTGAGGGAATATCCTCACCTGGCCCCCTTCTCTGTTCCTTCTTTTGGAAAATTAAAAAAAATAATGAGAGGGGAGGATTTCCAGCCCCCCGCTCCCTCCCCTTTTAGTCGCCTTCTACGACATGCAGGGAATACATGGGAAGTATTCTTTCTCCTCTATCCCCAGGGCTAATATATATATATATATATATATATATATATATATATATATATATATATATATATATATATATATATATATATATATTCCATATGTGGCAAGGTGGCGATGGGAATGAATAAAGGCAGACAGTATGAATTATGTACAAGTGTATATATGTATATGTCTGTGTGTGTATATATATATGTGTACATTGAGATGTATAGGTATGTATATTTGCATGTGTGGACGTGTATGTATATACATGTGTATGGGGGTGGGTTGGGCCATTTCTTTCGTCTGTTTCCTTGCGCTACCTCGCAAACGCGGGAGAGAGCGACAAAGCAAAATAATAATAATAATAATAATAATAATAATAATAATAATAATAATATATATATATATATATATATATATATATATATATATATATATATATATATATATATATATATATATCTTTTCTTTTAAACTATTCGCCATTTCCCGCGTTAGCGAGGTAGCGTTAAGAACAGAGGACTGGGCCTTTTTTGGAATATCCTCACCTGGCCCCCTCTGTTCCTTCTTTTGTATATATATATATATATATATATATATATATATATATATATATATATATATATATATATATATATATACACATACATACATACACAGACATATACATATATACAAATGTACATATTCATACTCAATTGCCTACAATCCATTCCTACTGCACCATCCCACCCCATAGGAAACAGCATCACTGCAACCCATTTCAACAAGGTAGTGCCAGGAAAACAGACAAAAAAAGCCACATATGTTCATGTGTAATGCACCAAAACCACAGTTCCCTATCCACGTCCAGGCCCCACAGACCTTTCCGTGGTTTACCCAAGACATTTCACATGCCCTAGGTCAGTCCATTGACAGCATGTCGAGCCCAGTATACCACATCATTCCAGTTCACTCATTTCTTGCACACTTCTCACCCTCCTTTATGTTCAGGCCCCAATTGCTCAGAATCTTTTTCACTCCATCCTTCCACCTCCAGTTTGGTCTCCTGCCTCTCCTTGTTCCCTTCACCTCTGACACATATATCCTATTTGTCAATCTTTCCTCACTCATTCTCTCCATATGTCCAAACCATTTCAACACACCCTCTTCTGCTTTCTCAACCACACTCGATATTTCCACTCATCTCTCTTACCCTTTCATTACTCACTCGATCAAACCATGCCACACCACATACTGTCCTCATACACTTCATTTCCAACACATACAACCTCTTCTGTGCTCTCTCCCTTTCCACACATTCTTCATTACTCCCAAAATTTTTGCTACCTTCCTCACCCTATGATTTGTTTCTACTTTCATGGTGCCATTCATTGTTAAGTCCACTCCCAGGTATCTAAAATACTTCTTACTCCAATATTTCTCTATTCAGACTCACATCCCAGCCAACTTGTCCCTCATCCCTGCTTAACCTATTAACCTTGCTCTTATTCACATTTACTCTGAACTTTCTCCTTTCACACACTTTTCTAAACTCACCCACCAACTTCCGCAGTTTCTCACTCAAATCATTTACTAACAACAACTGACTCACTTCCCTGGCCCTCTCATCCACAACAGACTGCATACTCATCCCTCTCCCTAACCACCCCATCTGTCCACAAATTAAACAACCATGGGGACATCACACATCCCTGCCGCAGACCATTCTTCACTGGGAACCAGTCACTCTCTTTTCTTCCTACTCGTACACATGCCTTACACCCTTCATAAAATCATCACTACTTCTAGCAGCTTACCTCCCACATCATATACTCTTAAGACCTTCCACAAAGCATCTCTGTCAACCCTACCATATGCCTTTTCCAGATCTATAAATGCTATATATAGATCCATTCATTTTTTTAAGTGTCTCCCACACACATTCTTCAAAGTAAACACCTGATCCACACATCCTCTACCACTTCTGAAATCTCACTGCTCTTGCCAAATCTGATGTTCTGTACATACCTTCACCCTTTCATTCAGTACCCTTCCATACAGTATTCCAAGCATACTCAACAAACTTATTCCTCTGTAGTTTGAACACTCACCTTTATCCCCTCTGCCTTTGTTTGTTTTTTTTTTTTTTCTTTTTTTCAAACATCGCCATTTCCCACGTTAGCGAGGTAGCGTTAAGAACAGAGGGCTGGGCCTTTGAGGGAATATCCTCACCTGGCCCCTTCTCTGTTCCTTCTTTTGAAAAAAAAAAAAAAAAAAAAGATATTACTATTACCAATATTCACACACTTCACCATGATCGATGCATATCAACATATACATATATACTATTTATATTTTTATTCTTATTATATTTTGTTGCTGTCTCATGCGTTAGCGAGGTAGCGCAAGGAAACAGACGAAAGAATGGTCCAACCCACCCACATACGCATGTATATACATACATGTCCACACATGCACACATACATACCTATACATTTCAACATATACATATATATACATACACATGTACATAATTCATACTTGCCTTTATTCATTCCCATCGCCAACTCTCCACACATGAAATAACCCCCTCCCCCCGCATGCGCACAAGGTAGCGCTAGGAAAATATGTATATACATATGTACTTATTCATACTTGCTTGCCTTTAGTCCATTCCCAGCACACCACCTCACCCCACAGGAAACAGCATTGCTGCCCCCCCCACTTCAACAAGGTAGCACCAGGTAAACTGACAAAAAAGGCCACATTCATTCACACTCAGTCTGTAGCTGTCATGTGTAATACACCGAAACTACAGCCCCCTGTCCATATCCAGGCCTCACAAACCTTTCCATGGTTTACCCCAGAAGTTTCACATGCCCTGGTTCAGTCCATTGACAGCACGTTCACCCCACTATACCACATCGTTCCAATTCAGTTTTTTTTTTTGCACACCTCTCACCCTCCTATATGTTCAGGCCCCGATTGCTCAAAATCTTTTTCACTCCATCCCTCCACCTCCGATTTGGTCTCCCATTTCTTATTCCGTCCACCTCTGACATATCCTATTTATTAATTTTTCCTCATTCATTCTCTCCATATGTCCAAACCATTTCAACACACCCTCTTCTGCTCTCTCAACCACACTCTTTTTATTTCCACACATCTCTTTTAGCCTTTCATTACTTACTCAATTAAACCACGTCACACCACATATTGTATTCGCACATTCGATTTCCAAGACATCCACCCTCCTCCATACAACCCTGCCGCAATCCCATGCCTCGCAACCATATAATATTGTTGGAACTACTATTCCTTCAAAAGTACCCATTTTTGCTCTCTGAGATAACTCTCTCTCTCTCTCTTTCCACCCATTCTTCATCAATCCCAGAACCTTCACCCCATGACTTGGTTCTGCTTTCATGGTGCCATTCACTGCTAAGTCCACTCCCACATATCTAAAACACCTTACTTCCTCCAATTTTTCTCCATTCAAATCCACATCCCAACTAACTTGTCCCACATCCCTGCTGAACCTAGTTACCTTGCTCTTATTCACATTTACTGTCAACTTTCTCCTTTCACACTTTTTTCTTTAAACTCAGTCTCCAACTTCTGCAGTTTCTCACTCGAATCAGCCACTAGTGCTGTATCATTGACGAACGACAACTGACTCACTTCCCAGGCCCTCTCCTCCCCAACAGACTGCATACTCACCCCTCTCCCTAACCACCCCAACCATAAACAAATTAAACAACCATGGGGACATGACACATCCCTGCTGCAAACCAGTCTTCACTAGGAACCACTTACTCTCTTCTCTTCCTACTTGTACACATGCCTTACACCCTTCATAAAATTCTCACTGCTTCTAGCAGCTTACCTCCCACAAAGCATCTCTATCAACCTTATCATATGCCTTCTTTAGATCTATAAATGCTATATACAGATCCATTCGTTTTTCTATGTATTTCACACACACGTTCTTCAAAGTAAACACTAGATCCATGTATCCTATACCACTTTTGAAACCACATTGCTCCTCCCGAATCTGATGCTCTGTACATGCATTTTCATTCAGTACTTTCCCATACAGTATTCCAGGAATACTCAACTTACTTATGCCTCTGTATTGTGAACACTTACCTTTATCCCCTTTGCCTTTGAAAAGTGCATTCCACCAGTGCACTTCACCATGATTCATACATATCAACATATACATACACATACACAGACATATACATATATACAAATTTACATATTCATACTTGCTTGCCTTCATTCCATTCCCAGCCCACCACCCTGCTTCAGCGAGGTAGCGCCAGAAAAACAGACAAAAAAGGCCACATTCATTCACACTCAATCTCTAGATGTCATGTGTAATGCATTGAAACCACAGCTCACTTCCTCTACCATGGTTCCGTTCACTGCCATGTCAACTCCCAGATATCTAAAACTCTTCACTTCCTCCATTATTCCTCCTTCCAAACTTATACCCCATCTAGCTTGTCCCTCAACCCTGCTAAACCTATTGACCTTACCTTATTCACATTTACTATCAACTTTCTCCTTTCACCCACTCTTCCAGACTCAGTCACCAACTTCTGCAGTTTCTCACTTTAATCTGCCAAAAGTGCTCTACCATCAGCAAACAACTGACTCACTTCCCAGGCCCTCTTGTCCCCCACAGTCTGCATACTCACTTGCCTCATCAACCCATCCTTAATACAAATTAAACAACCATGGGGACATCACACACCATTGCCACAGACCGACCTTCACTTCGAACCATTCACTCTCCTTTCTTCCTACCCGTACACAAGCCTTATATCTTGGATAAAAACTGCTTCAAGCAGCTTACCTCCCACATCAGATATTAAAGACTTTCCACAAAGCATCTCTTCTAAAACCACACTGCTCTTCTCCATATAATTTCCCAGGAATACTCAACAAAAATATGCCCCTGTAATTTTAACACACCTTTATCCCCTTTGCCTTTATACAATGGCACTATGCATGCATTCCAACAATCCTCAGGCACTTCACCATGATCCATACATACACTGAATATCCTTACCAACCAATCAACAACGCAGTCACTTCCTTTCGTAATGACTTCATTACAATCTGCATTTCACCTTACGCAAGGCTTTCACCACTCTCTCTCCACCAAACCACTTCCCATGACTCTCTCTTATTGCATACCACCACGACCAAAACACCCTACATCTGCGATCCTGTCATCAAACATATTTAACAATCCTTCAAAATACTCACTCCATCTCCTCACTTTGTCCCTACCTGTTATCGCTCCCACAGAATTACTTTTGCAGCTCTGTCAGTATCACTGTTTACAAATGGAACATGCTCCTCAGAGTCGACTTGTAGTATTGCTATTTGGATGGGACTCTACCCATATAAGTGTCCTTACATTTGATTTTTATCATTCAGTTGTCAAAGCTACCCAAGAAGAAGCCACGTGGTAAAAGGAAGATGAGGGGCCTCAATTCACAAATTGGCCATTATGAGGATGGAGTACAGGTGCTCTCAAAGAAGGATTTGGCCAGAATTAAAAGCTGAGAGTTTGGTTCACATAACATTTGAAAAGTGCTCTAGCATTCTCTGTTGAGAAAGGGATATCATCGTAGTGATTATGGTTCAAGATAAACTTTGAGCTTGCAAGTAAGTACAGTCGGCAGGTTGGTAGTGCTCATTTGAAAAGCCACTCAGTTTTGTCATGCTGTGGTAAGGTTTGTAATGAACGAAATACCACCATAATTATTTTTGTATGAGCAAAAAACTTGATGTATCTTGCATAATACAGTACCAGCATTCATAGAATCATTATATAGTTATACATAAAGCATGTTTGTACAATAAGTTATCGTACATATTACTTGTGGATAGTTTTAAGTTTGACGGTATTTACAATTATTTTATCCATAGGCTCTGAGACATAACAGTTGTAAAGGCAAGGTCACATTATTGGAAACACTTTTTATGGGTATTGTGAAAATTTTAATTTTATTTCTGAATATTAAAAAAAATCACAAAAGAATTACAATCTTCTCTAAGGTGCTGAAAGCATCTGCTATTGATGCCTTTACACTTCAGTACATGAACCAAAAAATTCTTGGGTACCTTGTCAAAGGTGCATTTTGAGTTATTACCTTGCAGAGTGTTTTAGGTCTTACATTGGTCTGAGGTTCCCTTTAAGTACAGTTTATTCTCGAGACATTCATGAAATACACAGTGTTTTTTACAGAAATGTACAGTGTTAATTTTTTTTTTTTTTTTTTTTTTTTTATACTTTGTCGCTGTCTCCCGCGTTTGCGAGGTAGCGCAAGGAAACAGACGAAAGAAATGGCCCAACCCCCCCCCATACACATGTACATACACACGTCCACACACACAAATATACATACCTACACAGCTTTCCATGGTTTACCCCAGACGCTTCACATGCCTTGCTTCAATCCACTGACAGCACGTCAACCCCTGTATACCACATGACACCAATTCACTCTATTTCTTGCCCTCCTTTCACCCTCCTGCATGTTCAGGCCCCGATCACACAAAATCTTTTTCACTCCATCTTTCCACCTCCAATTTGGTCTCCCTCTTCTCCTCGTTCCCTCCACCTCCGACACATATATCCTCTTGGTCAATCTCTCCTCACTCATTCTCTCCATGTGCCCAAACCATTTCAAAACACCCTCTTCTGCTCTCTCAACCACGCTCTTTTTATTTCCACACATCTCTCTTACCCTTACGTTACTTACTCGATCAAACCACCTCACACCACACATTGTCCTCAAACATCTCATTTCCAGCACATCCATCCTCCTGCGCACATCTCTATCCATAGCCCACGCCTCGCAACCATACAACATTGTTGGAACCACTATTCCCTCAAACATACCCATTTTTGCTTTCCGAGATAATGTTCTCGACTTCCACACATTTTTCAAGGCTCCCAAAATTTTCGCCCCCTCCCCCACCCTATGATCCACTTCCGCTTCCATGGTTCCATCCGCTGACAGATCCACTCCCAGATATCTAAAACACTTCACTTCCTCCAGTTTTTCTCCATTCAAACTCACCTCCCAATTGACTTGACCCTCACCCCTACTGTACCTAATAACCTTGCTCTTATTCACATTTACTCTCAACTTTCTTCTTCCACACACTTTACCAAACTCAGTCACCAGCTTCTGCAGTTTCTCACATGAATCAGCCACCAGCGCTGTATCATCAGCGAACAACAACTGACTCACTTCCCAAGCTCTCTCATCCCCAACAGACTTCATACTTGCCCCTCTTTCCAGGACTCTTGCATTTACCTCCCTTACAACCCCATCCATAAACAAATTAAACAACCATGGAGACATCACACACCCCTGCCGCAAACCTACATTCACTGAGAACCAATCACTTTCCTCTCTTCCTACACGTACACATGCCTTACATCCTCGATAAAAACTTTTCACTGCTTCTAACAACTTGCCTCCCACACCATATATTCTTAATACCTTCCACAGAGCATCTCTATCAACTCTATCATATGCCTTCTCCAGATCCATAAATGCTACATACAAATCCATTTGCTTTTCTAAGTATTTCTCACATACATTCTTCAAAGCAAACACCTGATCCACACATCCTCTACCACTTCTGAAACCGCACTGCTCTTCCCCAATCTGATGCTCTGTACATGCCTTCACCCTCTCAATCAATACCCTCCCATATAATTTACCAGGAATACTCAACAAACTTATACCTCTGTAATTTGAGCACTCACTCTTATCCCCTTTGCCTTTGTACAATGGCACTATGCACGCATTCCGCCAATCCTCAGGCACCTCACCATGAGTCATACATACATTAAATAACCTTACCAACCAGTCAACAATACAGTCACCCCCTTTCTTAATAAATTCCACTGCAATACCATCCAAACCTGCTGCCTTGCCGGCTTTCATCTTCCGCAAAGCTTTTACTACCTCTTCTCTGTTTACCAAATCATTTTCCCTAACCCTCTCACTTTGCACACCACCTCGACCAAAACACCCTATATCTGCCACTCTGTCATCAGACACATTCAACAAACCTTCAAAATACTCATTCCATCTCCTTCTCACATCACCGCTACTTGTTTTCACCTCCCCATTTACGCCCTTCACTGAAGTTCCCATTTGCTCCCTTGTCTTACGCACCCTATTTACCTCCTTACCAGTGTTAATATATACAAGAATTTACCATTACAACACTGCCTTCTTCCCTCAAACAGCTAAGCTATGAAATGCTCTTTCCATAACCTTTCTGCCTTTTAAGTCAGGTCTCTAACCTCCTCGAGAGCCCTGATTAATTTCAACATTTCCTCTTATTTTGCAGCCAATGTGACCTTTGATTGGGAACAGTTTGGCACTTGCAAAGAATTAAGTGCTGAGCATATTGAGATGGGATTTTATTGGGAGGATTTTAGTTCTGTAATATAGGTGCCAAGTGTATGTGGTTGCAAAGGTGACAATGAATGTTCTCAGCGATCTGTTATGTGTATTTTGCAACTTTGGTAGGGTTGTCCACTAGCAGCTGAGGCATAGGGTTGAGATGAATAGTTTATTGAGGATTCTTTATCGTTCAAATCTGGTAATAATTAATGTTTTAAGAGCATTGTTTGTTTGCTACTTTTGTGTTGTCTTTGGAGTAGTTTGTTTTATGTTAGGTCCATGATAGTTGGTGTTTTGTGGGGTGAGCGATTGGCCACTTAAGGTGACAGTAGGGTACAGGTTGGATTCATATCTGTCTGTGGTAAAGGAATGCAACTAAAGGTTTCTGTGAAGCAGACAGTCTGCTCTGGATGAGCCATTGTTCTGATTGTGTGATGCAAAATTGCATTTTCATTGTTGCTTCTGTGGTAGTAGAGCACTGTCCAATTGTAAGGTTATCTTCATTACGAAAAGGCCATCATACTATGGTATGCAGTGGATAGCGAGAGGGGAAGAAACTGAAGAGGGTTGGAGAAAAAAAAATCATCATTAAGGCACTCCATTACAGAGCTTGAAAGTTTTAGAGGTGAAGTGTATTCAAGTGACTGGTCTAGCAGCTGTCGCAAATTTGGCCAACCACTTTTTGTCACTGTTGTGGAAGGTGGTGTCTATTATCTTTTGTGTGGGGATGTGTTTGGGGACAGGATTGAATATTTTATCAGTTGTTACTAGTACTGTGTGGGAGGAGAGTTGTGGGCAGAAATGTGTATATGTATTTGTGATACTAATGCAGAACAATTGAGTAGGACTCCAATGCCTTCCACGTAGAAGTTGCAACTGCGACTTGCTGAATCTTTTGCATTGAATCAGCATTCGTAATGATGAAGTGACTGATATCTAGAGTGTGAGAATATGCAACTCACACATGTCTGGGAACTATAGTTTTGTAAGGGTGTCTGGTGGAGTGGTTTTCAAGACTTGACAAGCACTATCCTCTCAACTCAAAGTCTGCATTTTGCTAGTTTTGTGTTTGTTGTGGGAGAGTAGGTTTTCTGTTACACAGTTGTTGAAGCACGAGGCAGAATTGAGCTTTTTATTTCTGCTTCGGGGTTGGTGGTTGGTTATGAGGTGGGAAGTCTTGCATGTTTTTCAAAGAATTGTGAACTGAGCATGTATTTTATTTTGTTGGTTAGGTGTTGAATGTTATTTTTTTTTAATTAACCTGTGATGGTTTTGAGAGGTCTGTTTTTGGTTGGTGTATTACATTAGCTTTAGAGAGATTAGATGAGGAGGCAAGTTATCTTCTAATTAACTTCTGTTGCCTCATGATTCTGTGAAGTTCGTATCTCTTGCCTTCACTGACACATTCTCACAGGTCATTCCTATGTGATATCTCTCATGCAGGTCACCTCTGGTCTTCCCCTCTCAGGGGTTTCAACAATTCTTTTCTCATGATCCCCAAATCCTGGTTGGTTGGTTGTTTGGGCTTTAGCCCTATCAATTGTCAGGATCATTAAGGCTGTCAACGTAAACTACACCCACCAATTTAACTGAAAAATCTAAAAAATTCTAAGACCACATACACTCTCCTTATACACGTGGCCCATGTTTTATCCTGTCATGCATGGTGTTCCTCAGGGTTCTATTTTGTTGTATGATCTTTTTTATACATAAATTATCTTTCTCTAGTCTCAAACCTTAATCTTTCTTACACTGATGATGCACTTAATGGTTATAAGGGGAAATGACTATGGACTCAAATAAGGTTACTGGATATTTATGCAGAAGTGAGAAAAGCTAGCAAATCATTTGACATCAGCTGCAGTTTCTTACATGAACATGTCTTTGTCAGTCACTGTTTAATGGTTAAAGATATGATATGAAACAAAATGAAAGGCAAGGACCGTAAGGGGAAGCAAATTAAAGTAAAGAGGATAAATGCACTGTGGTACACACACCCGATGCGTGGGCAAGGGTGCAAGAGAACAGGAGGCATGATGCACTGCCCAGGAGGGCCTTGTGGCTGTCAAGAGTCTGCATGTTTTAATGTGTGTCATCTGTCAGAGGAGCATTAACTTATAACTTAATGATACTTGTGATAATATCAATTACAAGTTGCTTCCCATCATAAAGATAGAACATTATTCACTCTGAAGGTATCTTTAGATCCAAAAGAGCATTATTCACTCAAAATATAGCCTTAGGTCAATAAAACAATATGTATTAGTGTGGTAATGCAAATGAGAATAATCTAACCATATGTATATATGTGTGTGTGTATTTCATTATATAATTTATTCAAGAATACAGTATGTTACAATGACTTCTGCAAAGTGCTGTATCAACGCAGTTGAGAATCACAATCTTATCGTCCAAGTATTTCATGAAAAGTGGTTCCTTGATATCCAACCAATGATGTTGGCAAGTCCACAAATGTGAGGTACATCCTGAAACAAAAAGTGAAAATAACGGTCTTAAGTGAAAATATTGTTACATCAATAATATGAGCATCATACATGTAAAACTTCAAGAAACCACACAAAATTCATAAGTTGATAAAACAATAACATTTATGTTCTATAAAGCCTTACTTTATCCCACTATACACCAGTGACTACTGCAGTATTTCTATAAACACACAGACCTTAGCAAATTCTATAATAATCCTCAATCAATACAATGCTCACATACATTTCCCCCTCACTTCCTTTCTGCCGATTCAATTATCAAGTAATCCCTCCCACTTTATTCTGCTTGCTTAACTTTATTAGGTAAAATAGCAAAATCACCTTTTTCCACTATAAGGCACAGAGAGCTCAGGAGTGTTAAGTTACGGAAATGTAAACGAAGTGATATATACACATACAGATGAATTATTTTAAACAATAGAATGCTGGAATTCAAGAATGGTATTAGGGAAAATGCACCCAATTTTGCTGGAGTTGCGAAGACAGAACTTTAATATTAGAGATACACTCTCGCCTCTTATGTCCAGAGAGATACATGGTACAAGGAGAGAAAGAGATGACAGGAGAAGGACAACTGGCCCTCTTAATAATTTCAGGAAATATAAGAGGGCTAACCGTAGGAGAGAAGTGCACAACAGTGTGGTATATATATAATCTTCCACAGAATTTTTCAAAATCAGAGTAAATACACAATGATAACAATAAGGAAAGATCAGGATGTTAAATGAATCAGTAAAACCCACATTTCTCAAGAGATGGTAAAGTAAAAATAATGGGAAAAATCTACTTATAAAGAAGCTGACAGGGAGTTTGGTTTTTCACATAGACAAGTTCCTAGAAGTGTATCCAAGAAAATTTCCTGTGCCAGCATGTCAGTGGACACACTAGGATGATAGGGAATGATACAATATCATCACTTAGAAGCAAGGAAACTGAGAATATCCTAAATGGAAAGAGCAATCATGTAATGCTTCAGTTTAAGTTGTAAATGAGTATGTAAAAAAAAAGCAGAGAAAAGATCAGAATCAAAGAGGAGAAATAATTGTGGAAACTTTGAAGAACACAACACTTCCTATAGTAGTATAAACCAAGAATCGAGGCACTGTGGTGGAAGGTCCTATGAAGGTTAAAATGAAGCAAAGGGAGAATATACAGAGTGCTTCTATAAAAGATGTCAAAGAGCAAAAGAGCTTTGCAATGTACTGTAACAAAAATATAGGCAGCATTGCATACAGTCAGCATATATAAGGTACATGAAAACACAAGTTGTCTTAGGTCAAGCACACGGGTTCGAATCCTGATTGCAGCAGTCAGTCCACATACAACCTAGCTATTCATTCATCCATGGCAGTTGGTCAATAAAATGGGTACCTAGCTCAGATCAAGAAATGTATAAAGAGTTAATGAGAAGGCTTCGATTAGGGGTTCAGTTACCCATACTGTTTCAGCTAACACGGGATATAAATGTACAAGAAATGACAAACAAAGAAACTAGGCAAGGCGGAGGATTCAAAACTTTTTCATAAATTCAAAAGAAGAAAATTGTCAATAGAGCAACTAATCAGGCTAAGACTTTTGAGAGGCATTACAGAGGATCTTGTAAGGATATCCCAAACAAGTGAATAAGTTCAAAAAGTTTTTTCACAGTGGAAAACACTATAGCCCCAACTAACAAGATGCAAAGGGGAGAATGTACTACAAAGCAATGAAATATCCAGGAAAATTAACAATTAACAGCTTGCAGTTGGGACAATGGGACTCAATATGTAAAAAGTGAATATCTTTTATAAAAAGTATCTTTTATAAAAGAATGTAGGCAAGGAACATTAATCATTGTGAACAAGTTTGAAAGATTGCAGATACTGGAGCCTATTTAAGCATAACACATGCTGTGATTTCAATATTTCAATTTGCTGACTCGATATCCACAGTGATCACAGCCAAACCCATTATTAGGGCAAAGATTTGGGTACTACTGCAGCTTAATTTCTCTAATTAATGATTAAAAATACTAAGAACATCTTGAAATTATTCAATGCACCTAGATCACATGGTAGTTGTAGGAAGAGGATTTGGAGAGAATTTTTAAATCATCTTACAAGGTTAGGCAGACAGCTTAAGTTACATAAACATGGGTTACACTTGGTTGCTTGGTCTAGGCTAGGCTAGATTAGACTCATTTCACTGTTTTACCCCACAATTTCCCTCCACTTCAAAGCCCTACCCACTTTGTAAGAGCATGGTAAAACTTTTTTTTCTTATTATTTAACCAATATAGTTTCCCTGATCATAGCCAGCACTGAAAAACTCAAAAAATTACCTATAACAAAGCTTACGAATATAAACGGAAATTTTACCAAAACCTGCCAAAATAAACATCGTCACCTACATTAATATTAAATGTACCATAAGAAATTAATGGTAGTAATTACTTAGTACTGTACTCTTGTTCGATGTGTTTTTCAGATGCAACAAATATATAACTATTATAGGATTTTGTGTATTACATTAACATTTTACTTTAATTTTCTTTTCATGTTACATTTTTCTATTTCATCTATTTGTATGTATGCTTTGTTTCTTAGAGAAAAATGTCATTGGTAAAGGTCACTTATGAAAATTAAATATTTGTTAATTCTGTATTTTATGAATTTTTATAACAATTCAAATAAATTAAACATTTCTATAACTTGTTTCTTTCTCATCAAAAAACAATAACTGAACACTTTTAAAGTGATTGCAAATTTCAAAGTATTATTATTATTATTATTATTATTATTATTATTATTATTAAGTTTGTTGAGTATTCCTGGTAAATTATATGGGAGGGTATTGATTGAGAGGGTGAAGGCATGTACAGAGTGTCAGACTGGGGAAGAGCAGTGTGGTTTCAGAAGTGGTAGAGGATGTGTGGATCAGGTGTTTGCTTTGAAGAATGTATGTGAGAAATACTTAGAAAAGCAAATGGATTTGTATGTAGCATTTATGGATCTGGAGAAGGCATATGATAGAGTTGATAGAGATGCTCTGTGGAGGGTATTAAGAATATATGGTGTGGGAGGCAACTTGTTAGAAGCAGTGAAAAGTTTTTATCGAGGATGTAAGGCATGTGTACGTGTAGGAAGAGAGGAAAGTGATTGGTTCTCAGTGAATGTAGAATTGCGGCAGGGGTGTGTGATGTCTCCATGGTTGTTTAATTTGTTTATGGATGGGGTTGTTAGGGAGGTGAATGCAAGAGTTTTGGAAAGAGGGGCAAGTATGAAGTCTGTTGGGGATGAGAGAGCTTGGGAAGTGAGTCAGTTGTTGTTCGCTGATGATACAGCGCTGGTGGCTGATTCATGTGAGAAACTGCAGAAGCTGGTGACTGAGTTTGGTAAAGTGTGTGAAAGAAGAAAGTTAAGAGTAAATGTGAATAAGAGCAAGGTTATTAGGAACAGTAGGGTTGAGGGTCAAGTCAATTGGGAGGTAAGTTTGAATGGAGAAAAACTGGAGGAAGTAAAGTGTTTTAGATATCTGGGAGTGGATCTGGCAGCGGATGGAACCATGGAAGTGGAAGTGGATCATAGGGTGGGGGAGGGGGCGAAAATCCTGGGAGCCTTGAAGAATGTGTGGAAGTCGAGAACATTATCTCGGAAAGCAAAAATGGGTATGTTTGAAGGAATAGTGGTTCCAACAATGTTGTATGGTTGCGAGGCGTGGGCTATGGATAGAGTTGTGCGCAGGAGGATGGATGTGCTGGAAATGAGATGTTTGAGGACAATGTGTGGTGTGAGGTGGTTTGATCGAGTAAGTAACGTAAGGGTTAGAGAGATGTGTGGAAATAAAAAGAGCGTGGTTGAGAGAGCGGAGGAGGGTGTTTTGAGATGGTTTGGGCACATGGAGACAATGAGTGAGGAAAGATTGACCAAGAGGATATATGTGTTGGAGGTGGAGGGAACAAGGAGAAGTGGGAGACCAAATTGGAGGTGGAAAGATGGAGTGAAAAAGATTTTGTGTGATCGGGGCCTGAACATGCAGGAGGGTGAAAGGAGGGCAAGGAATAGAGTGAATTGGATCGATGTGGTATACCGGGGTTGACGTGCTGTCAGTGGATTGAATCAGGGCATGTGAGGCGTCTGGGGTAAACCATGGAAAGCTGTGTAGGTATGTATATTTGCGTGTGTGGACGTATGTATATACATGTGTATGGGGGTGGGTTGGGCCATTTCTTTCGTCTGTTTCCTTGCGCTACCTCGCAAACGCGGGAGACAGCGACAAAGCAAAAAAAAAAAAAAAATTATTATTATTATTATTATTATTATTATTATTATTATTATTATTATTATCATTATTATACTTAATCGCCGTCTCGTGCATCAGCAAGGTAACACAAGGAAACAGATGAGGAATGGCCCCAACCCACCCACATACACATGTATATACATAAACGCCCACACACGCACATATACATACACACATTTCGACATAAACATACAAAGACATATACATATATACACATGTACACACCCACACTTGCCGCCTTCTTCCATTCCCGTTGCCACCCAGCCACACATGACATAGCACATACACACACACACACACACACACACACACACACACACACACACACACCCAGTGAGGTAGCAGCAAGAAAAGACAAAAAAGGCCACATTCATTCACACTCAGTGTCTAGCTGTCGTGTGTAATTCACCGAAACCACAGCTCCCTTTCCACATCCAGGCCCTACAGACCTTTCCATGGTTTACCCCAGACACTTCACATGCCCTGGTTCAATCCATTGACAGCACATCAACCCCAGTATACCACATCATTCCAATTCACTCTATTCCTTGCACTCCTTTCACCCTCTTGTAAGTTCAGGCCCCAGTCGCACAAAATATTTTTCATTCCATCCTTCCACCTTCAATTTGGTCTCTCACTTCTCCTTCTTCCCTCCATCTCTAACACATATATCCTCTTTGTCAATCTTTCCACACTCACTCTCTCCATATGTCCAAACCATTTCAACACAACCTCCTCTGCATTCAACCACTCTTTTTATTACCACACATCTCTCTTACCCTTTCATTACTTACTCGATCAAACCACCTCACACCACATATTGTCCTCAAACATTTCATTTCCTCCGCACAACCTTATCTATAGCCCATGCCTCGCAACCATATAACATTGTTGGAACCACTATTCCTTCAAACATACCCATTTTTACTCTCCAAGATAACATTCTTCCCTTCCACACATTCTTCATCACTCCCAGAACCTTCATCCCTTCCCCCACTCTGTGACTCACTTCCATGGTTCCATCTGCTGCTAAGCCCACTCCCAGATATCTAAAACACTTCACTTCCTCCAGTTTTCTCCACTCAAACTTACCTCCCAACTAACTTGTCCCTCAACCCTACTGAACCTAATATTAACCTTGCTCTTATTCACATTTACTCAGCTTTCTCCTTTCACACACATTACCAAACTCAGTCACCAACTTCTGCAGTATCTCACCCGAATCAGCCACCAGTGCTGTATCATCAGCGAACAGCAACTGACTCACTTCCCAAGCCCTCTCATCCACAACAGACTGCATACTTGCCCCTCCCTCTAAAACTCTTCCATTCACCTCCCTAACCACCTCAGCCATAAGCAAATTAAACAACCATAGAGACATCATGCACCCCTGCCACAAACCGACATTCACTGGGAACCAATCACTTTCCTCTCTTCCTACTCGAACACATGCCTTACACCCCTGGTAAAAATGTTTCACTGCTTTTAGCAACTTACCTCGCACACCATATACTCTTAAAACCTTCCACAAAGTATCTCTATCAACCCTATCATATGCCTTCTCTAAATCCATAATGCTAAATACAAATCCATCCATTTTTTTAAGTATATCTCACATACATTCTTCAAAGCAGACACCTGATCCACACATCCTCTACCACTTCTGAAACCACAAAAAGCTCTTTCCCAATCTGATGCTCTGTACATGCCTTTACCCTCTCAATCAATACCCTCCCATATAATTTCCCAGGAATATTTGACAAACTTATGCCTCTGTAATTTAAACACTCATCTTTATCCCCTTTGCCTTTGTACAATGGTACTATGAATGCATTCTGCCAATCCTCAGGCACTTCATCATGATCCATACATACACTGAATATCCTTACCAACCAATCCACAACACAGTCATCCCCTTTTTTAATAAATTCCACTGCAATACCATCCAAACCTTGAGATGATAGCCTAGCCAGCTTTCATCTTCTGCAAAGCTTTCACTACATAATTAATAAAGGCAGTTTGAGTTTACAATATGATATGATCAGGATTTGTTTCATTCATATATATCCATTTCAGACTCACCTTTTTCCTAATGACAAGTGAAAGGCTCTAATGAATGTTGGTATACAGTACATTAAATAATTTATTTTTGGGGGGGCAGTGGTAAAGATGGAGGAAGAGGTAAGGGGATGAAACATCTTGTTTGCGTAGGTCTAAGCCTGTGTCTCAGTAAAATTAGAATTAATACAATAACACTTTATCATAACTATCCCATTCTTCCCCACTTTTATTAGTCTGTTAATGGATTGAACCAGGGCATGTTAAGCGTCTGGGGTAAACCATGGAAAGTTTTGTGGGGCCTGGATGTGGAAAGGGAGCTGTGGTTTCAGTGCATTATACAAGACAGCTAGAGACTGAGTATGAACGAATGTGGCCTTTATTGTCTTTTCCTAGCACTACCTCGCGCACATGCGGGGGGAGGGGGTTTTCATTTCATGTGTGGCGGGGTGGCGATGGGAATGAATAAGGGCAGACAGTATGAATTATGTACATGTGTATATATGTATTTGTCTGTGTATATATATATGTATATGTTGAGATGTATAGGTATGTATATGTGCGTGTGTGGACGTGTATGTATATACAGGTGTATGTGGGCGGGTTGGGCCATTCTTTTGTCTGTTTCCTTGCACTACCTTGCTAATGAGGGAGACAGCAACAAAGTATAATAAATAAATGAATAGTTTTTTTTTTTTTTTTTTTCATACTATTCGCCATTTCCCGCGATAGCGAGGTAGCGTTAAGAACAGAGGACTGGGCCTTTGAGGGAATACCCTCACCTGGCCCCCTTCTCTGTTCCATCTTTTGGAAAATTAAAAAAAAAGTTATAAAGGATTAACTATATATTGTAATCATAAAATTGAAAGCTTAAATGAAATTTAACATACATTAGAAAATGAATGAAATGGTAATGGTTAGGCTCACCAGATGTTGCAGTTAGTGAGATATGAAGTTCGTGTTTTTTTTTACAGACGTCTTTTCAACACCACACTGTCTCTGGACCCCTTTCCCTAGTTTTCGCAACTATTAAATTTCCATCCATACATATGTTAAAAGGCCACTATGATGTCACAAACACCTGCCTTACACCCACATGTTTACCAAAACTTTTGCTCAATTGTCATCCACCTTTACAAATGCATTGCTACTCAACAAAAGGATTTCACACCATTCAACAGTTGTCCCCTACCTCGCATATCCTCAACACATCCCATAAAAAATGCCACTTGACTATGTCACATGCTTTCTCCACATCTATATGGGATGAATAGAGCTTCTTACCTTTCGCACAATACTTTTCTTCAGCCATTTTCACCACAAAAATCTGATCCATACATCCCCTACCTTTCCTAAAACCTCCTTGCTCCTTACTTATTCTGCATTCAGTAACTTCCATCACTCTATCAATCAATATTCTAGCATACACTTTTCTGGGTATACTTAATAAACTTATTCCCCTATAACTGCTATATATATATATATATATATATCCTTAGCACCTTTTCTTTTGAATAAAGGAACAATAATAATTTTCCCTCAATCCTTAGGCACATCTTTCTCTTTCCAAGCTAAGTTACATATCAAATGTATCCACTCTATCACACTTTCTCCTCTATAATTCAGCATTTCAGCCATAATCACATCCACTCCAGGTGCCTTTCCTACCTTCAGCCTCATTATCACCCTTTTAACCTCCCTTCTTGCTTTTAACCCCACACTCATCAGTTCTTCAAAATACTCCTTCCATCGTTGTTTCACTTCCTCCTTTTGATTCCTTATTTCTCACATTAACATTTCCACTCTTACATCCACCTTCTTTCCTTTTTCATCCCCTTCTAGTAAAATTCCTTATTTTCCCTGAACTTTTCACTCAACTTTCTTCCAAAATGTTATGAATAGGGTGAACTGGGTTCTGCCAAACCAAGATGAAGTAATATTTTATTTCTTTTTTATTATCCTTAGTTGCTGTCTCCCACGTTAGAGAGGTAGCGCAAGGAAACAGACAAAAGAAACGGCCCAACCCACCCACATAAACATGTACATACATAACTGCCCACACATGCACACATACATACCTATACATTTCAACGTATGAATACATATACATACACAGACATATACATATATACACATGTACATATCCATACTTGCTGCCTTCATCCATTCCCGTTGCCACCCCACTACACATGAAATGGCACCCCCCCTCTCCCCGCATGTAACTGATGCTGTTCTGTTTAATGAATCGGAAGTTTGAAAAAAGTTTTTCTTTTGATGCTGGGACACTTAAAAAATGTGAGAATGCTAAAAAATAAATGCTTCTCAAAAAATGTGGCTGCTATGAATTCTTTCAGTGTTAGTACACTGACACACAGACATGTCTCCATAGTTGTTTAATTTGTTTATGGATGGGGTTATTAGGGAGGTGAATGCAAGTTTTGGAAAGAGGGGCAAGTATGCAGTCTGTTGTGGATGAGAGAGCTTGGGAAGTGAGTCAGTTGTTGTTCCCTGATGAGGCATATAATTTCCCAGGAATACTCAACAAACTTATACCTCTGTAATTTGAACATTCACCTTTTTCCCCTTTGCCTTTGTACAATGGCACTATGCATGCATTCCGCCAATCCTCAGGCACTTCGCCATGAACCATACATACACTGAATATACTTACCAACCAATCAACAAAGAACATTAAGGTTCAAGGTCAAAATATTTTTCAAATGAAAAACAAAAGTGATGGTGTGCTTATGTAGTTCTGGCATATCAAAATACTAGATGGTGAAAAATTAAAAGACTTACACTAACAACAAGAGTTGTTGGCATATCAAAATATTAGATGGAAAATAATTAAAAAAGATATGTTGGTGTGAGGTGGTAAGTAATTAAAGAAAGGGTAAGAGGAAGGTGTGGTAATAAAACGTGTGATTGAGACAGCTAAACCAAGTGTGCTGAATTGGTTTGAACACATGGGGAGAATGAATGAAGAAAGGGTGACAAAGAGAACATATGTGTCAGAAGTGAAGGGAACAAGAACAATATGTGAGAAATACTTAGAAAAACAGATGGATTTGTATGTAGCATTTATGGATCTGAAGAAGGCATATGATAGGGTTGACAGAAATGCTTTGTGGAAGGTATTAAGAGTATATGGTGTGGGAGGTAAGTTACCAGAGAGTGAAAAGTCTTTATCAAGGATGTAAGGCATGTGTATGAGTAGGAAGACAGGAAAGTGATTGGTTTCCAGTGAATGCGGTTTGTGGCAGAGGTGTGTGATGTCTCCATGGTTGTTTAATTTGTTTATGGATGGGGTGGTCAGGGAGGTGAATGCAAGAGCTTTGGAGAGAGGGGCAAGTATACAGTCTGTTGTGGATGAGAGGGCTTAGGAAGTGAGTCAGTTGTTGTTCCTTGGTGATGCATATAATTTCCCAGGAATACTCAACAAACTTATACCTCTGTAATTTGAACATTCACCTTTATCCCCTTTGCCTTAGTACAATGGCACTATGCATGCATTCCGCCAATCCTTAGGCACTTCGCCATGAACCATACATACAGTGAATATACTTACCAACCAATCAACAACACAGTCACCCCCTTTTTTTTATAAATTTCACTGCAATACCATCCAAACCCACTGCCTTGCCAGCTTTCATCTTCCTTAAAGCTTTCGCTACCTCTTCTCTGTTTACCAAACCATTCTCCCTGACCCTCTCACTTCGCACACCACCTCGACCAAAACACCCTATATCTGCAACTATATCATCAAACACATTCAACAAACCTTCAAAAGACTCACTCCATCTCCTCACTTCACCACTCTTGTCATTCACCACTATTTTTACTATTATTACAAATTATGAAAGAACAAAGAAAACATTAGAGACAAAATGAAATAACAGGAAATACTTGTAAACAAGAATAGAAAAAGTAATGGAATATTTACGTTCTGTTTCTCTCTCTCTCTCTCTCTGAATAGCTTCTGAGAAGGATGTGTTACAATGCTGTTGGGTAAAATGTATAAAGTTAATATATACACATCTCAGTCCTATCAAATACTTAAGTTATTAAATTTAGGCCAGTATACTTGCCTAAGATTTGTTAAGTAAAATAAAGTATAGAGAGATCAATGTATTATGAGTAAATTGTTTTTTATATTCACAGATAGCACAAATTCATTTTTGCTATTGTAAACATATTCTTACAGCTTTTTTACCACTGTTTGGTATTTGACCAGTGTGGGAACAAGAAAGAATATATATATCAAGCAGCCATCAGCTGTCAGATGTTAGTCAGATGGTAAGGGAATCTGAGTCTTGCCCTCTGCTAAAAGATCTATGTATGACCATTCCTACCTGTCACTTGGAATCCCAAGATTTTTCTCCATAAATTCGTATATTTTTGCAGCATGAGCCTTGTTTTCTTCTACACCTAATTCACCAATGCAGTGGAGAACAGCCAGGGCACACGGTTCAGTGCTGCCACCAAAAGTCATCAACTGATCTGGGACCACTCGTACACAACAATACTGTAATAAGACAATTCATCAACACTGCAGAAGGCTAGTGTCTTGTAATACACTGAAATATCACTTCAAAAACCCAGTTTTCTACCTACTTAGAAAAGTAAACTTCAAAATGACAAACTCAAGTTACTCAGTCAATCTAAAGTTTAAAGTATATCGTAAACTGGACCAGTAACTGAGAAAGAATGATGGCAGATAATGTCAGAAAAAGTGTGTGTAAAACATTTATGAACCAGTGAAAAGCACAACAACTGAATATCATTTGGCTGAACAAAGAGTTTACAGCAGTAATGGATGAATGAATACTACATAATGAAATGCAACTTACTGAAAGGACAAAGTCTTACGATAAATGTAGGATTGTGTGAGTGGATCAAGTTTGAATTTCTGTTTGAAGTAATGTGGATCTCAGTAACAAACACAATTACAAGTACATCAAAAAATGAATATGTTTTGTGTGTCAATGACAACAGGTAGTGTGATATACAAGAGGGGATGTTACAAAATGAATGATGAATGCTAACAAAAGCAAGGAGATGGTCTTTATGAAAAGGGAGGCACCATTATTTCAGAGGATAAGATCCCGCAGAAAGTTACCATATCAAAACACTAACAGTATGAAAAATAAAGCTTGTAATATTCTCATGGGGAACATCCATCAAAATTTCAGGCTTTCATTCAACCAATCAATACCTGAAATTACTTAAATTTACTTTATTTGCTATTTCAAGAAATCAGATGTCAAAGTCAAATGTGGCTACAGGTTTTCTCTAACTCAAAAACATTAATATAGGTTACTCATAAGTAGTAGGGCTTGATATACCAACAGCACCTCATAGAGTAACATTCATTTTCATTCATTCAAGGGTGATCTTAGAGCAAAAATTATAAGCCACAGCACCCGTCCGCATTCAGCGTCAATCTACTGTGGAACACACGGAATGACATTTCTACCCCACTTATAAAGGAGACATTAAATAAGAGCACCTACCTGTTCAGACTTCGAAACAGTAGCACTAAACACCTTACTAAGCTCTAACAGCAATGTTGGGGTTACTTTGTCTTTGGGAACATTGGTTGCAATCTCCAGTGAAGGCATTGTTAGTCCTGTAAATCTAAAACAGAAATGCCAATGTTAGCCTTAAATTCTAGCATACCATTTATAAATGCAATTAAACTGATTTGTCTTTGCATCACAAGATAATTTAAAGTAGGAACACCAACATTTGCATATGAAGCCAAGTGAGATCTGTATCCTTTTGTTATGAGATAATATAACAGATCTGGAAGATTAATCTACCTATCTATATCTCAGGTGCCCATTCCCTCCTTGAACTCCTATCAATAGGGTGGCTAAAGCAAAGTGTTTCCACTTATCCTTGTCCTTAAATGCCTCCCTCACACACATCATTCTATGCATTCTTCCTCCGTTTCTCTCCCTAAAATATTCTTCAAATCAATTTCCCCAAGTCTTAGGTAGTCTTCCTCTCACTAATCCCTTTAATCATACTATCATTCCCCTAACATTCCTTCACCTCCTGGTGCTCCTCTCATTAAAACTGAGCCTCTTCCCGTAATCTCTTTGGACTGTCCAAAAAGTGCTTCTTTCTCTGGTCACAAGCAAGGCATCCAACCCCATGTACTGAAAGAGTGTGCCTCTGAACTTGCACCTGTGCTTGCTTATGTTCTGTTTCTGTTTAAAACCCAAAATTTTTCCTTCCCTTGGAAGCATGCACTAATATATCCCATCCCTAAAAAGGGTGACCATTCTGACCCTTCTAACTATTGTCCTATTGCTTTGACATCAACCATTACCAAAGTCTTTGAATCCCTCAACTCCCATATCCTCAAATACCTCAAAAATTAGTCTTCTTTCTGGTCACCAGCATGGCTTCTGTAAGACAAGATCCAGTGGTGATATTCTTTCCTATCTTATTAATGTCTGGTGATCATCCCTGAAAGATTTTCGAGAGTCATGTTCAGTTGCCCTTGGCATATCTAAGGCTTTTCACAGGGAGTGGCTTTGGGGTCTCATCTCTAAGCAACCCTCTTTTGGCTTCCTTCCCTCACTTTGCTCCTTCATATTGAGTTTCCTCTCTGGCTGATCTATCTCTGTGGTTCCTGATGGATCAGCCTCCTCCCTTTTGTGCAGAGAAGGGTGGATGTGTTGGAAATAAAATGTTCGAGGACAATATGCGGTGTGAGGTGGTTTCATCGAGTAAGTAATGAAAGGGTAAGAGAGATGTGTGGTAATAAAAAGAGTGTGGTTGAGAGAAAGTAAACTCTATTTTGATATGGGTAAAACTGAAAGTGGATGGAGAGAGATGGGTGATTATTGGTGCCTATACACCTGGTCATGAGAAGAAAGATCATGACAGGCAAGTGTTTTTGGAGCAGCTGAGTAAATGTGTTGCCAGCTTTGATGCACAAGACCGGGTTGTAGTGATGGGTGATTTGAATGCAAAGGTGAGTAATGTGACAGTTGGGGGTATAATTGGTGTACATGGAGCGTTCATTGTTGTAAATGGAAATGGTGAAGAGCTTGTAGATTTGTGCTGAAAAAGGACTGGTGATTGGGAATACTGGGTTTACAAAGAGAGATATGAATAAATATAAGTATGTAAGTAGGAGAAATGGCCAGAGAGCGTTCCGGGATTAAGTATTAATTGATATGCGTGTAAAAGAGAGACTTTTGGATGGTAATGTGCTGAGAGGGGCAACTGGAAGTACGTCTGATCATTATCTTGTGAAGGCAAAGGAGAAGATTTGTAGAGTTTTCAGAAAAGAGAAAATGTTGGGGTGAAGAGAGCGGTGAGAGTAAACGAGCATGGAAAGGGGACTTGTGTGAGTAAGTACCAGGAGAAATTGAGTGCAGAATGACAAATGGTGAGAGCAAATGATGTAAGGGGAGTGAGGAAGGAATGAGATGTACTTAGGGAAGAAGTGATGGCTTGTGCAAAAGATGCTTGTGGCATGAGAAAGGTGGGAGGTGGGCAGATTAGAAAGGGTAGTGAGTGGTGGGATGAAGAAGCAAGATTGTTAGTGAAAGGGAAGAGAGAGGCGTTTGGACGATTTTTGCAAGGAAGTAGTGTAAATGACTGGGAGATGTATAAAAGGAAGATGCAGAAGGTCATGAGAAAGGTGCAAAAGGTGAAAAAGAGGGCAAATGAGAGTTGGGATGAGAGAGTATCATTAAATTTTAGGGAGAATAAAAGGATGTTTTGGAAGGAGGTAAATAAGGTGTGTAAGACAATAGAACAAATGGGAACATTGGTGAAGGGGGCTAATGGGGAGGTAATAACAAGTAGTGGGGAAGCAAGAAGGAGATGGACTGAGTATTTTGAAGGTCTGTTGAAAGTGTTTGATGAAAGAGTGGCAGATATAGGGTGTTTTGGTCGAGGTGGTGTGCGAGGTGAGAGGGGTCAAGGAGAATGGTTTAGTAAACAGAGAAGAGGTAGTGAAAGCATTACAAAAGATGAAAGCCAGAAAGGCGGATGGTATTGCAGTGGAATTTTTAAAAAAGGGAGTAACTGTGCAGTTGATTGGTTGATAAGGATATTCAATATATGTATGGCTCAAAGTGAAGTGCCTAAGGACTGGCAGAAAGTATGCATGGTGCCATTGTGCAAAGGCAATGGGGATAAAGGTGAGTGTTCAAATTACAGAGGTATAAGTTTGTTATGTATTCCTGGGAAATTATATGGGAGAGTATTGATTGAGAGGGTAAAGGCATGTACAGAGCATCAGACTGGGGAAGAGCAGTGTGGTTTCAAAGTGGTAGAGGATGGATCAGGTGGTGTTTCCTTTGAAGAATGTATATGAGAAATACTTAGAAAAACACATGGATTTGTATGTAGCAGTTATAGATCTGGAGAATGCATATGAGAGGGTTGACAGAGATGCTTTGTAGAAGGTATTAAGAGTATATGGTGTGGGAGGCAAGTTGTTAGAAGCAGTGAAAAGTTTTTATCGAGATAGAAGGCATGTGTACGAGTAGGAAGAGAGGAAAGTGATTGGTTCTCAGTGAATGTCGGTTTGCGGCAGGGGTGCGTGATGTCTCCATGGTTGTTTAATTTGTTTATGGATGGGGTTGTTAGAGACGTAAAAGCAAGAGTTTTGGAAAGAGAGGCAAGTATGCAGTCTGTTGTGGATGAGAGGGCTTGGGAAGTGAGTCAGTTGTTGTTCGCTGATGATACAGCGCTGGTGGCTGATTCGGGTAAGAAACTCCAGAAGTCGGCGAGTGAGTTTGGTAAAGTGTGTGAGAGAAAAAAGCACAGAGTAAATGTGAATAACAGCAATGTTATTAGGTTCAGTAGGGTTAAGGGACAAGCTAACTTGGAGGTAAGTTTGAATGGAGAAAAACTGGAGGAGGTGAAGTGTTTTAGATATCTGGGAGAGGATTTAGCAGCAGAAGGATCCATAGAAGCAGAAGTAAGTCACAGGGTGGGGGAAGGGCGAAGGTTCTGGGAGCGTTGAGGAATGTGTGGAAGGCAAAAACACTATCTCGGAGAGCAAAAATGACTATGTTTGAAGAAATAATGGTTCAAACAATGTTATATGGCTGTGAGTGGATTGTGAGTGGTTGTGTGGAGGTGGGTGTTGGAAATGAAATGTTTGAGGACAATATGTGGTGTGAGATGGTTTGATCGAGTAAGTAATGAAAGGGTAAGAGAGATGTGTGGTAATAAAAAGGGTGTGGTTGAGACAGCAAAAGAGGGTGTGTTAAAATGGAGAGAATGAGTGAGGAAAGACTGACAAAGAGGATATATGTGTCAGAGGTAGAGGGAATGAGAAGTGGGATATCCAATTTGAGGTGGAAGGATGGAGTGAAAAAGATTTTGAATGATTGGGGCCTGAACATACAGAAGGGTGAAAGGCGTGCAAGGAATAGAGAGACTTGGAATGATGAGGTATACCTGGGATCGACGTGCTGTCATTGGATTGAACCAGGGCATGTGAAGCATCTGGGGTAAACCATGGAAAGTTTTATGGGGCCTGGATGTGGAAAGGGAGCTGTGGTTTCAGTGCATTACACATGATGGCTAGAGACTGAGTGTGAATGAATGTGACCTTTGTTGTCTTTTCCCAGCACTACCGCGCGGGCACGCAGTGGAGGGGGGGTGCTATTTCATATGTGGCAGGGTGGCGACAGGAATGGATGAAGGCAGCATGTATGAATATGTACACGTGTATATATGTATACGTTTATGTATATGTATAAGTTGAAATGTATAGATATGTATACATACATGTGTGGGCATTTATGTATATACATTTCTATGTGAGTGGGTTGAGCCATTCTTTCGTTTGTTTCCTTGCGCTACCTCACTAACGTGGGAGACAGCAAAAGAAGGAACAGAGGGGGCCAGGTGAGGATATTCCAAAAAAGGCCCAGTCCTCTGTTCTTAACGCTACCTCGTTAACGCGGGAAATGGCGAATAGTTTAAAAAAAAAAAAAAAATATATATATATATATATATATATAGATATATATATATATATATATATATATATATATATATATATATATATATATATATATTTTTTTTTTTTTTTTTCATACTATTCGCCATTTCCCGCATTAGCGAGGTAGCGCTAAGAACAGAGGACTGGGCCTTTGAGGGAATATCCTCACCTGGCCCCCTTCTCTGTTCCTTCTTTTGGAAAAAAAAAAAAAAAAAAAAAAAAAAAACGAGAGGGGAGGATTTCCAGCCCCCCGCTCCCTTCCCTTTTAGTCGCCTTCTACGACACGCAGGGAATACGTGGGAAGTATTCTTTCTCCCCTATCCCCAGGCATAATATATATATATATATATATATATATATATATATATATATATATATATATATATATATATATATATTTTTTTTTTTTTTTTTTGCTTTGTCGCTGTCTCCCACGCTTGCGAGGCAGCGCAAGGAAACAGACGAAAGAAACGGCCCAACCCACCCCCACACACACGCACATACACACGTCCACACACGCAAATATACACACCCACACAGCCCTCCACGGCCCACCCCAGACGCCCCACACGCCCCGATTCAACCCACCGACAGCACGCCAACCCCGGCACACCACACCGCTCCAACTCACTCCACTCCCCGCCCTCCCCCCACCCCTCCGCACGCTCAGGCCCCGATCACACAAAATCCCCCCCACTCCACCCTTCCACCTCCAATATATATATATATATATATATATATATATATATATATATATATATATATATATATTTTTTTTTTTTTTTTCTTTCAAACTATTCGCCATTTCCCGCATTAGCGAGGTAGCGTTAAGAACAGAGGACTGGGCCTTTGAGGGACTACCCTCACCTGGTCCAATTCTCTGTTCCTTCTTTTGGAAAATTAAAAAAAAAAACGAGAGGGGAGGATTTCCAGCCCCCTGCTCCCTCCCCTTTTAGTCACCTTCTATGACACGCAGGGAATACGTGGGAAGTATTCTTGCTCCCCTATCCCCAGGGATAATATATATATATATTTTTTTTTTTTGCTTTGTCGCTGTCTCCCGCGTTTGCGAGGTAGCGCAAGGAAACAGACGAAAGAAATGGCCCAACCCATCACCATACACATGTATATACATACGTCCACACACGCAAATATACATACCTACACAGCTTTCCATGGTTTACCCCAGACGCTTCACATGCCTTGATTCAATCCACTGACAGCACGTCAACCCCGGTATACCACATCGCTCCAATTCACTCTATTCCTTGCCCTCCTTTCACCCTCCTGCATGTTCAGGCCCCGATCACACAAAATCTTTTTCACTCCATCTTTCCACCTCCAATTTGGTCTCCCTCTTCTCCTCCTTCCCTCCACCTCTGACACATATATTCTCTTGGTCAATCTTTCCTCACTCATTCTCTCCATGTGCCCGAACCATTTCAAAACACCCTCTTCTGCTCTCTCAACCACGCTCTTTTTATTTCCACACATCTCTCTTACCCTTACGTTACTTACTCGATCAAACCACCTCACACCACACATTGTCCTCAAACATCTCATTTCCAGCACATCCATCCTCCTGCGCACAACTCTATCCATAGCCCACGCCTCGCAACCATACAACATTGTTGGAACCACTATTCCTTCAAACATACCCATTTTTTGCTTTCCGAGATAATGTTCTCGACTTCCACACATTCTTCAAGGCTCCCAGAATTTTCGCCCCCTCCCCCACCCTATGATCCACTTCCACTTCCATGGTTCCATCCGCTGCCAGATCCACTCCCAGATATCTAAAACACTTCACTTCCTCCAGTTTTTCTCCATTCAAACTCACCTCCCAATTGACTTGACCCTCAACCCTACTGTACCTAATAACCTTGCACTTATTCACATTTACTCTTAACTTTCTTCTTTCACACACTTTACCAAACTCAGTCACCAGCTTCTGCAGTTTCTCACATGAATCAGCCACCAGCGCTGTATCATCAGCGAACAACAACTGACTCACTTCCCAAGCTCTCTCATCCCCAACAGACTTCATACTTGCCCCTCTTTCCAAAACTCTTGCATTCACCTCCCTAACAACCCCATCCATAAACAAATTAAACAACCATGAAGACATCACACACCCCTGCCGCAAACCTACATTCACTGAGAACCAATCACTTTCCTCTCTTCCTACACGTACACATGCCTTACATCCTCGATAAAAGCTTTTCACTGCTTCTAACAACTTGCCTCCCACACCATATATTCTTAATACCTTCCACAGAGCATCTCTATCAACTCTATCATATGCCTTCTCCAGATCCATAAATGCTACATACAAATCCATTTGCTTTTCTAAGTATTTCTCACATACATTCTTCAAAGCAAACACCTGATCCACACATCCTCTACCACTTCTGAAACCACACTGCTCTTCCCCAATCTGATGCTCTGTACATGCCTTCACCCTCTCAATCAATATCCTCCCATATAATTTACCAGGAATACTCAACAAACTTATACCTCTGTAATTTGAGCACTCACTCTTATCCCCTTTGCCTTTGTACAATGGCACTATGCACGCATTCCGCCAATCCTCAGGCACCTCACCATGAGTCATACATACATTAAATAACCTTACCAACCAGTCAACAATACAGTCACCCCCTTTTTTATATATATATATATATATATATATATATATATATATATATATATATATATATATATATATGGATTTGTATGTAGCATTTATGGATCTGGAGAAGGCATATGATAGAGTTGATAGAGATGCACTGTGGAAGGTATTAAGAATATATGGTGTGGGAGGAAAGTTGTTAGAAGCAGTGAAAAGTTTTTATCGAGGATGTAAGGCATGTGTACGTGTAGGAAGAGAGGAAAGTGATTGGTTCTCAGTGAATGTAGGTTTGCGGCAGGGGTGTGTGATGTCTCCATGGTTGTTTAATTTGTTTATGGATGGGGTTGTTAGGGAGGTAAATGCAAGAGTTTTGGAAAGAGGGGCAAGTATGAAGTCTGTTGGGGATGAGAGAGCTTGGGAAGTGAGTCAGTTGTTGTTCGCTTGATGACACAGCGCTGGTGGCTGATTCATGTGTGAAACTGCAGAAGCTGGTGACTGAGTTTGGTAAAGTGTGTGGAAGAAGAAAGTTAAGAGTAAATGTGAATAAGAGCAAGGTTATTAGGTACAGTAGGGTTGAGGGTCAAGTCAATTGGGAGGTGAGTTTGAATGGAGAAAAACTGGAGGAAGTGAAGTGTTTTAGATATCTGGGAGTGGATCTGGCAGCGGATGGAACCATGGAAGCGGAAGTGGATCATAGGGTGGGGGAGGGGGCGAAAATTCTGGGGGCCTTGAAGAATGTGTGGAAGTCGAGAACATTATCTCGGAAAGCAAAAATGGGTATGTTTGAAGGAATAGTGGTTCCAACAATGTTGTATGGTTGCGAGGCGTGGGCTATGGATAGAGTTGTGCGCAGGAGGATGGATGTGCTGGAAATGAGATGTTTGAGGACAATGTGTGGTGTGAGGAGGTTTGATCGAGTGAGTAACGTAAGGGTAAGAGAGATGTGTGGAAATAAAAAGAGCGTGGTTGAGAGAGCAGAAGAGGGTGTTTTGAAGTGGTTTGGGCACATGGAGAGGATGAGTGAGGAAAGATTGACCAAGAGGATATATGTGTCGGAGGTGGAGGGAACAAGGAGAAGAGGGAGACCAAATTGGAGGTGGAAAGATGGAGTGAAAAAGATTTTGTGTGATCGGGGCCTGAACATGCAGGAGGGTGAAAGGAGGGCAAGGAATAGAGTGAATTGGAGTGATGTGGTATACCGGGGCTGACGTGCTGTCAGTGGATTGAATCAAGGCATGTGAAGCGTCTGGGGTAAACCATGGAAAGCTGTGTAGGTATGTATATTTGCGTGTGTGGACGTATGTATATACATGTGTATGGGGGGGGTTGGGCCATTTCTTTCGTCTGTTTCCTTGCGCTACCTCGCAAACGCGGGAGACAGCGACAAAGTATAAAAATATATATATATATATATATATATATATATATATATATATATATATATATATATATATATATATATATATTTTATTTTGCCGCTGTCTCCCACGTTCGCAAGGTAGCGCAAGGAAACAGACGAAAGAATGGCCCAACCCACCCACATACACATGTATATATATACACGTCCACACATGCAAATATACATACCTATACATCTCAATGTACACATATATATACACACACAGACATATACATATATACACATGTACATAATTCATACTGTCTGACCTTATTTATTCCCATCGCCACCTCGCCACACATGGAATAACAACCCCCACCCCCCTCATGTGTGTGAGGTAGTGCTAGGAAAAGACAACAAAGTCCCTATTCGTTCACACTCAGTCTCTAGATGTCATGTAATAATGCACGGAAACCACACTTCCTTTCCACATCCAGGCCCCACAAAACTTTCCAAGGTTTACCCCAGACGCTTCACATGCCCTGGTTCAATCCATTGACAGCACGTCGACCCCGGTATACCATATCGTTCCAATTCACTCTATTCCTTGCACGCCTTTCACCCTCCTGCATGTTCAGGCCCTGATCACTCAAAATCTTTTTCACTCGATCTTTCCACCTCCAATTTGGTCTCCCATTTCTCCTTGTTCCCTCCACCTCTGACACATATATCCTCTTGGTCAATCTTTCCTCACTCATTCTCTCCATGTGACCAAACCATTTCAAAACGCCCTCTTCTGCTCTCTCAACCACACTCTTTTTATTACCACACATCTCTCTTACCCTTACATTACTTACTCGATCAAACCACCTCACACCACATATTGTCCTCAAACATCTCATTTCCAGCACATCCACCCTCCTGCGCACAACTCTATCCATAGCCCATGTCTGGCAACCATACAACATTGTTGGAACCACTATTCCTTCAAACATACCCATTTTTGCTTTCCGAGATAATGTTCTCGACTTCCAAACATTCTTCAAGGCTCCCAGAATTTTCGCCCCCTCCCCCACCCTATGATTCACTTCCGCTTCCATGGTTCCATCCGCTGCCAGATCCACTCCCAGATATCCAAAACACTTTACTTCCTCCAGTTTTTCTCCATTCAAACTTACCTCCCAATTGACTTGACCCTCAACCCAAATGTACCTAATAACCTTGCTCTTATTCACATTTACTCTTGACTTTCTTCTTTCACACACTTTACCAAACTCAGTCACCAGCTTCTGCAGTTTCTCACATGAATCAGCCACCAGCGCTGTATCATCAGCGAACAACAACTGACTCACTTCCCAAGCTCTCTCATCCACAACAGACTTCATACTTGCCCCTCTTTCCAAAACTCTTGCATTCACCTCCCTACCAACCCCATCCATAAACAAATTAAACAGCCATGGAGACATCACACACCCCTGCTGCAAACCTACAAACCTATACAATCACTTTCCTCTCTTCCTACACGTACACATGCCTTACATCCTCGATAAAAACTTTTCACTGCTTCTAACAACTTGCTCCCACACCATATATTCTTAATACCTTCCACAGAGATCTCTATCAACTCTATCATATGCCTTCTCCAGATCCATAAATGATACATACAAATCCGTTTGCTTTTCTAAGTATTTCTCACATATATTCTTCAAAGCAAACACCTGATCCACACATCCTCTACCATATTTATCTATATTTATTATCTTTGTCGCTGTCTCCCACATTAGCGAGGTAGCGCAAGGACACAGAGGAAAGAATGGCCCAACCTTTCCATATACACATGTATATACGTACACGTCCAAACATGCACATATACATACCTATACACTTCAACGTATTATATTATTATCATTATTTTGCTTTGTCGCTGTCTCCCGAGTTTGCGAGGTAGCGCAAGGAAACAGACGAAAGAAATGGCCCAACCCACCCCCATACACATGTATATACATACACGTCCACACACGCAAATATACATACCTATACAACTCAATGTACACATATATATACACACACAGACATACATATATACAAATGTACATAATTCATACTGTCTACCTTTATTTATTCCCATCGCCACCTCGCCACACATGGAATAACATCCCCCCCCCCCTCATGTGTGCGAGGTAGCGCTAGGAAAAGACAACAGAGGTCCCATTCGTTCACACTCAGTCTCTAGCTGTCATGCAATAATGCCCAAAACCACAGCTCCCTTTCCACATCCAGGCCCCACAGAACTTTCCATGGTTTACCCCAGACGCTTCACATGCCCTGATTCAATCCATTGACAGCACGTCAACCCCGGTATACCACATCGATCCAATTCACTCTATTCCTTGCCTGCCTCTCACCCTCCTGCATGTTCAGGCCCCGATCACTCAAAATCTTTTTCACTCCACCTCCGACATATATATCCTCTTGGTCAATCTTTCCTCACTCATTCTCTCCATGTGCCCAAACCATTTCAAAACACCCTCTTCTGCTCTCTCAACCACGCTCTTTTTATTTCCACACATCTCTCTTACCCTTACATTACTTACTCGATCAAACCAACTCACACCAAATATTGTCCTCAAACATCTCATTTCCAGCACATCCACCCTCCTGTGCACAACTCTATCCATAGCCCACGCCTCGCAACCATACAACATTTCAACGTATACAGATATATATACATACACAGACATATACATAAATACCCATGTACGTAATTCATACTTGCTGCCTTCACTAATTCCCGTCACCACCCCGCAACACATGAAATGACAATCCCCTCCCCCCGCATGCACGCGAGGTAGCGCCAGGAAAAGATAACAAAGGCTACATTCGTTCACACTCAGCCTCCAGCTGTCGTGTATAATGCACAGAAACTACAGCTCCCTTTCCATATCCAGGCCCCACAAAACTTTCCATGATTTACCCTAGATGCTTCACATGCCCTGTTTTAATCCATTGACAGCATGTCAACCCCAGCATACTACATCGTTCCAATTCACTCTATTCCTTGCACCCCTTTCACCCTCCTGCTTGTTCAGGCCCTGATCGCTTAAAATCTTTTTCACTCCATCTTTCCACCTACAATTTGGTCTCCCACTTTTCCTCATTCCCTCCACCTCTGACACATATATCCTCTTAGTCAATCTTTCCTAACTCATTCTCTCCATGTGCCCAAACCATTTCAAAACACCCTCTTCTGCTCTCTCAGCCACACTCTTTTTATTACCACACATCTCTCTTACCCTATTATTACTTACTCAATCAAACCACCTCACACCTCATATTGTCCTCAAACATCTCATTTCCAACACATCCACCCTCCTCCACACTACTCTATAGCCCACGCCTCGCAACCATATATCATTGTTGGAAGCACTATTCCTTCAAACATACACATTTTTGCTTTCCGAGATAATGTTCTCACTTTCCACACATTTTTTAACGCTCCCACAACTTTCGCCACCTCCCCCACCCTATGACTCACTTACACTTCCATGGTTCCATCCACTGCCAAATCCACTCCCAGATATCCAAAACACTTCACTTCCTCCAGTTTTTCTCCATTCAAACTTACCTCCCAATTGACTTGTCCCTCAACCCTACTGTACCTAATAACCTTGCTCTTATTCACATTTACTCTCAGCTTTCTTCTTTCACACTCTTTACTAAACTCAGTCACCAGCTTCTCCAGTTTCTCACCTGAATTAGCCAACAGCACTCTACCATCAGCGAACAACAACTGACTCACTTCCCAAGCTCTCTCATCCACAACAGACTGCATACTTGCCCCTCTTTCCAAAACTCTTGCATTTACCTCCCTAACAACCCCATCCATAAACAAATTAAACAACCATGGAGACATCGCGCACCCCTGCCGCAAACCGACATTCACTGAGAACCAATCACTTTCCTCTCTTCCTACTAGTACACATGCCTTACATCCTTGATAAAAACTTTTCACTGCTTCTAACAACTTGCCTCCCACACCATTTATTCTTAATACCTTCCACAGAGCATCTATATCATATGCCTTCTCCAGATCCATAAATGCTACATACAAATCCATTTGCTTTTCTAAGTATTTCTCACATACATTCTTCAAAGCAAACACCTGATCCACACATCCTCTACCACTTCTGAAACCTCACTGATCTTCCCCAATCTGGTGTTCTGTACATGCCTTCACCCTCTCAATCAATACCCTCCCATATAATTAACCAGGAATACTTAAACTTATACCTCTGTAATTTGAGCACTCATCTTTATCCCCTTTCCCTTTGTACAATGGCACTATCCATGCATTCTGCCAATCCTCAGGCACCTCACAATGAGTCATACATACATTAAATATACTTACCAACCATTCAACAACACAGTCACCCCCTTTTTTAATAAATTCCAATGCAATACCATCCAAACCTTCTGCCTTGCCAGCTTTCATCTTCTGCAAAGCTTTTACTACCTCTTCTCTGTTTATCAAATCATTCTTCCTAGCCCTCTCACTTAGCACACCACCTTGACCAGAACACCCTATATCTGCCACTATCATTTAAGACATTCGACAAACCTTCAAAATACTCACTCCATCTCCTCCTCACATCACCACTACTTGCTATCACCTCCCCATTAGCCCCCTCCACCGATGTTCCCATTTGCTCTCTTGTCTTACACACTTTATTTACCTCCTTCCAAAACATCTTTTTATTCTCCCTAAAATTAATGATACTCTCTCACCCCAACTCTCATTTGCCCTCTTTTTCACCTCTCGCACCTTTCTTTTGACCTCCTGTCTCTTTCTTTTATACATCTCCCAGTCATTTGCAAAACTCATCCAAATACCTCTCTCTTCTCTTTCACTAATAATCTTACTTCTTCATCCCACCACTCGCTACCCTTTCTTATCTGCCCACCTCCCATGCTTCTCATGCCACAAGCATCTTTTATGCAAGCCATCACTGCTTCCCTAAATACATCTCATTCCTTCCCCACTCCCCTTGCATACTTTATCCTCACCTTTTTCCATTATGGACTCAGTCTCTCCCGGTACTTCCTCACGCAAGTCTCCATCCCAAGCTCATTTACTCTCACCACTCTCTTCACCCCAACATTCTCTCTTCTTTTCTGACAACCTCTACAAATCTTCACCTTCGCCTCCACAAGATAATGATCAGACATCCCTCAAGTTGCACCTCTCAGCACATTAACATCCAAAAGTCTCTCTTTCACATGCCTATCAATTAACACATAAGCCAATAACGCTCTCTGGCCATCTCTCCTACTTACATATGTATACTTATGTATATCTCTTTTTAAACCAGGTATTCCCAATCACCAGTCCTTTTCCAGTACACAAATCTACAAGCCCTTCACCATTTCCATTTACAACACTGAACACACCATGTACACCAATTATCCCCTCAATCGCCACATTACTCACCTTTGCATTCAAATCACCCATGACTATAACTAAGTCTCGTGCATCAAAACTACTAACACACTCACTCAGCTGCTCTCAAAACACTTGCCTCTCATGATCTTTCTTCTCATGCCCAGGTGCATGTGCACCAATAATCACCCATCTCTCTCCATCCACTTTCTTCTGTTTCCTTGCGCTACCTCACTAACGCGGGAGATAGCGACAACATGTATAAATATATATATATGTATATATATATATATATATATATATATATATATATATATATATATATGTGTGTGTGTGTGTGTGTGTAAGTATGTGTATATGAGAGGATGGGCCATTCTTCATCTGTTTCCTGGCGATACCATGCTGATGCAGGAAACAGCAATGAAGTATAATATTACTTACAGCAATAGTAATATTTCAAGGAAAATGCGGAGTGGATTAGAGTGGGTAATCTATTTATTTATTTATTTTGCTTTGTCGCTGTCTCCCGCGTTAGCGAGGTAGCGCAAGGAAACAGACGAAAGAATGGCCCAACACACCCACATGCACATGTATACACATACACGTCCACACACGCAAATATACATACCTATACATCTCAACGTATACATAGATATACACACACAGACACATACATATATACACATGTACATAATTCATACTGTCTGCCTTTATTCATTCCCATCGCCACCTCGCCACACATGTAATAACAACCCCCTCCCCCCTCATGTGTGCTTGGTAGTGCTAGGAAAAGACAACAAAGGCCCCATTCATCCACACTCAGTCTCTAGCTGTCATGAAATAATGCACCGAAACCACAGCTCCCTTTCCACATCCAGGCCCAACAGAACTTTCCATGGTTTACCCCAGACGCTTCACATGCCTTGGTTCAATCCATTGACAACACGTCGGCCCCAGTATACCACATCGTTCCAGTTCACTCTATTCCTTGCACGCCTTTCACCCTCCTGCATGTTCAGGCCCCGATCACTCAAAATCTTTTCACTCCATCTTTCCACCTACAATTTGGGCTCCCACTTCTCCTTGTTCCCTCCACCTCTGACACATATATCCTCTTTGTCAATCTTTCCTCACTCATTCTCTCCATGTGACCAAACCATTTCAAAACGCCCTCTTCTGCTCTCTCAACCACACTCTTTTTATTACCACACATCTCTCTTACCCTATTATTACTTACTCGATCAAACCACCTCACACCACATATTGTCCTCAAACATCTCCTTTCCAGCACATCCACCCTCCTGCGCACAACTCTATCCATAGCCCACGCCTCGCAACCATACAACATTGTTAGAAGCACTATTCCCTCAAACATACCCATTTTTGCTTTCCGAGATAATGTTCTCAACTTCCACACACTCTTCAACGCTCCCAGAATTTTCGCCCCCTCCCCCACCCTATGATTCACTTCCGCTTCCATGGTTCCATCTGCTGCCAAATCCACTCCCAGATAACAAAAACACTTCACTTCCTCCAATTTTTCTCCATTCAAACTTACCTCCCAATTGACTTGACCCTCAACCCTACTGTACCTAATAACCTTGCTCTTATTCACATTTACTCTCAACTTTCTTCTTTCACACACTTTACCAAACTCAGTCACCAGCTTCTCCAGTTTCTCACATGAATCAGCCACCAGCACTGTATCATCAGCGAACAACAACTGACTCACTTCCCAAGCTCTCTCATCCACAACAGACTGCATACCTACCCCTCTTTCCAAAACTTTTGCATTTACCTCCCTAACAATCCCATCCATAAACAACTTAAACAACCATGGAGACATCACACACCCCTGCCGCAAACCTACATTCACTGAGAACCAATCACTTTCCTCTCTTCCTACACGTACACATGCCTTACATCCTCGATAAATCTTTTCACTGCTTCTAACAACTTGCCTCCCACACCATATATTCTTAATACCTTCCACAGAGCATCTCTATCAACTCTATCATATGCCTTCTCCAGATCCATAAATGCTACATACAAATCCATTTGCTTTCCTAAGTATTTCTCACATACATTCTTCAAAGCAAACACCAGATCCACACATCCCCTACCACTTCTGAAAACACACTGCTCTTCCCCAATCTGATGCTCTGTACATGCCTTCACCCTCTCAATCAATACCCTCCCATATAATTTACCAGGAATACTCAACAAACTTATACCTCTGTAATTTGAGCACTCACCTTTGTCCCCTTTGCGTTTGTACAATGGCACTATGCAGGCATTCCGCCAATCCTCAGGCACCTCACCATGAGTCATACATACATTAAATAACCTTACCAGCCAGTCAACAATACAGTCATCCCCTTTTTTAATAAATTCCACACCAATACCATCCAACCCCGCTGCCTTGCCGGCTTTCATCTTCCGCAAAGCTTTTACTACCTCTTCTCTGTTTACCAAATCATTTTCCCTAACCCTCTCACTTAGCACACCACCTCTACCAAAACACCCTATATCTGCCACTCTATCATCAAACACATTCAACAAACCTTCAAAATACTCACTCCATCTCACATCACCACTACTTGCTATCACCTCCCCATTAGCCCCCTCCACTGAGGTTCCCATTTGTTCCCTTGTCTTACGCACTTTATTTACCTCCTTCCAAAACATCTTTTTATTCTCCCTAAAATTTAATGATACTCTCTCACCCCAACTCTCACTTGCCCTCCTTTTCACCTCTTGCACCTTTCTCTTGACCTTCTGCCTCTTTCTTTTATACCTCTCCCACTCATTTGCATTATTTCCCTGCAAAAATTGTCCAAATGCCTCTCTCTTCTCTTTCACTAATAATCTTACTTCTTCATCCCCACCATTCACTACCCTTTCTAATCTGCCCACCTCCCACGCTTCTCATGCCACAAGCATCTTTTGCACAAGCCATCACTGCTTCCCTAAATACATCCCATTCCTCCCCCACTCCCCTTACCTCCTTTGTTCTCACTTTTTCCATTCTGTACTCAGTCTCTCCAGGAACTTCCTCACACAAGTCTCCTTCCCAAGCTCACTTACTCTCACCACTCTCTTCACCCCAACATTCTCCCTTCTTTTCTGAAAACCTCTACAAATCTTCACCTTCGCCTCCACAAGATAATGATCAGACATCCCTCCAGTTGCACCTCTCAGCATATTAACATCCAAAAGTCTCTCTTTCGTGTGCCTATCAATTAACACGTAGTCCAATAACGCTCTCTGGCCACCTCTCCCACTTAGATACGTATGTTTATGTATATCTCTCTTTTTAAACCAGGTATTCCCAATCACCAGTCCTTTTTCAGCACATAAATCTACAAGCTCTTCACCATTTCCATTTACAACACTGAACACCCCATGAATACCAATTATTCCCTCAACTGCCACATTATTCACCTTTGCATTCAAATCACCCATGACTATAACTCAGTCTCGTGCATCAAAACTACTAACACACTCATTCAGCTGCTCCCAAAACACTTGCTTCTCATGATCTTTCTTCTCATGCCCGGGTGCATGAGTGGGTAATATATTGCGAAAAAATCAACAAAACTTATGGAAAACCTCACAAACCTTACAAATCTGAGTACTCTCGATGAATATACCAATCATCCTCATGAAAGTCCATTGCCACCAAACACCCACTTACAGAAAACACTAGCAGCCATGTTACAAAAAAAGTAAGGTTTGTTATAACTATTCTAATATTTCATCAGCTTGATGATGTTTTTCATAGGTTGAAATTCACATTTTACAAGTGTATTACTCGCTTTTCACAGTACCTCTACATTTTCCCCAATATACATAACGTTTTATCACCTTACCTAAAATCATACAATGAAATTCAATGCTCTTCATCATGTTCAGTAATTGTTATCATATTCTCTACACATTTAATTACTATCGCAGAAGAAAATCAGCCACAATTCAGGGATGATGAGGATGTGGAGCTAATCTATAAATTTGCCACAGTGTAATTTTCATACATTTTAACTGACGTCGATATACAAATATAGCAGTGTAATTTTTGTACAATTTTAACTGACATCAATATATAAATCTGAGTGAACTTTTGAGCTACACATTAACTAAAACTGGTTTAATTATGAAATTCAGATTGAAAATGATCTTACATTAGTAGAATGCAAACACTATTATGCTATTACAGCCTATAATATCACATGATGTCCTTTACATACCAATCCAAATTATGAAATTACAAAATTCAATCACTTCTGGAGACCAAAATATTTCACAAGAGTCCTATTCTCACCCATGTAATAGGGACACCTACAGGCATATCCCTTATGTCCACAAACATAAATTATTGATTTGTCACCTAACATGACCTTGTCATCATCAATAAGTCAGCTAACAATGCCGGTTACAAATCATATTTTCAAAGGATTACATTACTTCATAGTCAAGATGAAAAAACAACTTATTTACTTACAATACAACTGTGTTGTTGACTGGTTGGTAAGGATATTCATTGTATGTATGACTCATGGTGAGGTGCCTGAGGACTGGTGGAATGCATGCATAGTGCCACTAGTACAAAGGCAAAGGGGATAAGAGTGAGTGCTCAAATTACAGAGGTATAAGTTTGTTGAGTATCCCTGGGAAATTATATGATTGAGAGAGTAAAGGCACGTACAGAGCATCAGACTGGGGAAGAGCAGTGTGGTCTCAGAAGTGGTAGAGGATGTGGGGAAGAGCAGTGTGGTTTCAGAAGTGGTAGAGGATGTGGGGATCAGGTGTTTGCTTTACAGAATCTGTGCAAGAAACACTTACAAAAACAGATGGATTTGTATGTAGCATTTATGGATCTGGAGAAGGCATATGATAGAGTTGCTAGAGTTGCTCTGTGGACAGTTATAAGAGTATATGGAGTGGGAGGCAAGTTGTTAAAAGCAGTGAAAAGTATTTATCGAGGATGTAAGGCATGTGTACGTGTAGCAAGAGAGGAAAGTGATTGGTTCTCAGTGAATGTAGGTTTGCGGCAGGGGTGCATGATGTTTCCTTGGTTGTTTAATTTGTTTATGGATGGGGTTGTTAGGGAGGTAAATGCAAGGGTCCTGGAAAGAGGGGCAAGTATGAAGTCTGTTGGGGATGAGAGAGCTTGGGAAGTGAGTCAGTTGTTGTTCGCTGATGATACAGCGCTGGTGGCTGATTCATGTGAGAAACTGCAGAAGCTGGTGACTGAGTTTGGTAAAGTGTGTGATTGAAGAAAGTTAAGAGTAAATGTGAATAAGAGCAAGGTTATTAGGTACAGTAGGGTTGAGGGTCAAGTCAATTGGGAGGTGAGTTTGAATGGAGAAAAACTGGAGGAAGTAAAGTGTTTTAGATATCTGGGAGTGGATCTGGCAGCGGATAGAAACATGGAAGTGTTGTTGAGAGAGCAGAAGAGGGTGTTTTGAAATGGTTTGGTCACATGGAGAGAATGAGTGAGGAAAGATTGACCAAGAGGATATATGTGTCGGAGGTGGAGGGAACGAGGAGAAGTGGGAGACCAAATTGGAGGTGGAAAGATGGAGTGAAAAAGATTTTGAGTGATCGGGGCCTGAACATGCAGGAGGGTGAAAGGCGTGCACGGAATAGAGTGAATTGGAACGATGTGGTATACCGGGGTCGACGTGCTGTCAATGGACTGAACCTGGGAATGTGAAGCATCTGGGTAAACCATATATATATATATATATATATATATATATATATATATATATATATATATATATATATATATATATATATATATCGGACCAACAGGGAACCGTGCTACTTACTACACAGGTCCGACAGGGAACTGTACTTATTTACTTAAACTGTAGAAATGACCGACAGAACATCCACTTACAATATATGTAAAAAGGACCGAGAGGGTACTGCACACGCTTTGTAAAAGCCGCAGCCGATAACGACATACACAAATAAAAGAAAAAAACAACAACTATGTTTGAAAGTCACTCTCAGCTGATCCCCGGTACATAATAGGGACCTTTAGTGTAAACAGATATTGAGGGATGGCAAATGTAAAGCCATTATAATCAATTTCACATATTGCCACAACTTTATAATTCATATACCTTCAATAATTATAGGAATTAAGTATAATACTTATGAACACAATCTCCATCATCATGACAGTAATGATGGCGAGTGACAAATTATGGAGCAATCTTAACTTTATAACTAATGATGGCGAGTGAGAAATACTGATGCCATCATGTTTTTGATAGATAAAATATTGAATTTATTGATAATTTTCAAAATTCGGGAAAATTTCGGCCAAATAGTTTGGCCGTAGCTGGTTTTTGTTTTTTTTTTTGTTTTTTTTTTTTTGGCCAGGCAAACCAATTCAAGGCCAAATATCAGGAATTAGGAAGAAAGAACAGGTCATCTGGCAAACCTAAGTTGACTGCCATCTCATAGGTATTTATAGCATCCGTAAATTCTTGTACCTCAACGGTATTTTCTACGTCTGTATATTCCTCACCTGTATTTACGTCTGTAAATCTTGATGTGCTCGTACCTCCTCGGTATTTACATCGGTAAATTCCAATGTGCTCCTATCTCCTCGGTATGCTCTTGAAACACCTCATAGGTATTTAAATCTTTAAATTCCATTGTGGTCGTATCGTCTCGATGTTTTCAACGTCTGTAAATTCCATTGTGCTCGTATCTCATCAATTTACAACCCCCCCGCCTGTAAATTTTGATGTGCTCGTATCTCATCAATTTACAAACCCCTGTAAATTTTAATGTGCTCGTATCTCATCAATTTACAACCCCCCTCCCCCTGTAAATTTCAGTTTGCTCGTATCTCATAGGTGTTTACAGCATCTGTAAATACTTGTACTACCTCATCGGTATTTACGATATCTGTAAATACCTCCTCGGTACTTAGAACATCTGTAAATCCCAGTGTGCTTGCATTACTTCACTGGTATTTACAACGTCTGGATATTACCATGTGTTCGTGTCTCATCGGTATTTACAATGCCTGTAAATTCCCATGTGCTCGTATCTCATTGGCATTTACGATCTTTTCATCGGTATTTACGTCGAAAAAGACCAAAATTAGCTTGAATGGTGGCTTGCCTAATCACTACATAATGCATTAAACAATAAACTATTAATGATAATGTTCATCTGTCAGTCGACAGAACAGATGCTTCTCTGAACCCCATTAATAATTTTATCTGTCTTCAAAGTATATGCTTTCGCCTTTCAGAAATGTCAAGTATTGAGCGTTACCACATAGAAATACCAAATGCACAAAGTATCTCAATTCCCTTCTCACTCTATAGATGAATTATATTATCCTAATTTTCATTTCTTGAAAGACTTGCTTGGACTGAACCCAAATACATATATAAACTTGTCTTTTTTTGTTATACTTAGAGTCTTTCACTGCCAACTTATGAAGCACACTACACTTGCTTCTCCTGCACAAAACATGCACCAACTCTCTCTCTCTCTCTCTCTCTCTCTCTCTCTCTCTCTCTCTCTCTCTCTCTCTCTCTCTCTCTCTCTCTCTCTCTCTCTCTCTCTCATATTCATGCTCTAGCTTTCATGTGTCATGCACCTAAGCCATAGTCTCCTATCAACAACCTGACCCCCACAGTTCTTTCCATGGTTTCCCTTGGATGTTTCATCCACCCTGGTTTAGCCGTGCAGTACGTCGACCCCAGTATACCACAGTGCTCCCATTCACTCTATCCCATACACGTTCTTTCACCCTCCTGCATAATTATGCAGGCCCCAATTACTCTTCTTTTTTTTTTTCATTCCATCCTTCCATCTCTTTTCCCCTCCCCTTCCAAACCAGTGTTCTCTATGTCAACCTCTCCTCACTCATTGTCCATATAGCCAAACCATTTCAGCACATCCTTTTCAGCTCTTTCACCCACAGTTTTCTTGTCACCACACCACTTTTACTTACTCGATCAAACCACATCACATACTATCCTCAAACATACAATCCCAGCACATCCGTCTTTCTCTGCACCCTCCCCATCTGTAGCCCATACCTTGCATCCATACAACAATGTTGAGATTATTATGCCTTAAGCATACCTATTTTTTGCCCTTCAAGATAGCAAACTCTCTCAACACATTCCTCAATGGTCCTAAAGTCTTTAGTCCTCACCCATTCTGTGACTGACTTCTGCTTCCATGAACCTACTCACTACCGTGTCCACTCCCAGATATCTACAGCACTCTGCTTTCTCCAAATTTTCAACATTGAAAGTCACATCCCAAATAACCCATGCTTCTACCCGAGTAAATCTCATTTTGGTTTCGTGTGATACACACACACATTCAGACACACCACCCTGAGCCTTTGAGAAGAAACCATACTAGCTTGGCCGTTTCTTGTTCCATATTTCAGATATTGAAATATAAGGAGGAGGAGATTCTAGTTCCCTACTCCCACCTCTCTTACTCACCTTTTACAACATGCAGGGAATATGGAAGTAGAATTCCTTCTCCCCCTACTCCAGATGTATATCAATGCAGTTGCCTCTGTATAACACCTAAGACAAAGTACAGGGCCTAGGAAACAAAAAGATATTTTAAAAAGGAAACAATCATGAAGAAAAATTACATATGTAAAGAAGGTACCATAATGTTTATGGCACAAGCCATCACTACTTAGAATGTGACAATGGAGTGGTACATGATATACATATTATGACCAATTATTCAAGTACTGATATAAAGAGAGCAATAAGTATCATAATGAGCCTATTTGTACATTTTTCACACCTTATTGCCATTTTCTGCATTAACGAGGTAGCCTCAATAAAAATTTCTTGAGCTATGAAAAAATCAACTCCCTTAATCATCTATAATTCAAAAGAGATTAGTAATCACACTATATCTATCAAATCCAGTGCCACACAAAGCACAAGGTGTTGTCAGTCTACATGCAATAAAAGAATATTAGTTTTGTACTACTTTATTGATTATAAATATCATACAGTACATATCTAAATATTAAAGGCTGAAGTCCCATTGTCAATAATCACAGTGCTTTATCTATAACTACATAAATATTGTTTAAGCTTCTTGCCACCACTCAAGATTAGGATGCTGGGGCAAGGTTTGGTGTATTTACGGATCTGTCCCACAAGAATACCGCCCAAGTCTAAAGTAAATGGAACCAATAAATATGCCATAGAAATTTTATTAAATCATCTAATAGAAAAGGAACTTAGTACAAACATTATCCGAATGGCTCATATGTAAAATAAGAGTGTTAGATAGAATTCCTGTCTAGTTAAGACAAGAACACTGATAAAATCAGAACATACTAAATGAAAGCTCCATAAAGTAAAGAACCATGGAACACATAGGGAATGAAATATCACTTGCTGCAAATAAAGGAGTTTTTAAACATGGTTTGATCACATTATTGAAGAGGCTTTCTGACTATGACAGGTGACTTTGATATCTAATAATATTTGCACAGCCTTGAAACACCAGTAAATTTGATCTAAAATTATGGTATTAGCTGAAAAAAAGAAAGAAAACATTTTATTCATATAATTTTTTTTTTTTTTTTGCTTTGTCGCTGTCTCCCGCGTTTGCGAGGTAGCGCAAGGAAACAGATGAAAGAAATGGCCCAACCCACCCCCATACACATGTATATACATACGTCCAGACACGCAAATATACATACCTACACAGCTTTCCATGGTTTACCCCAGACACTTCACATGCCCTGATTCAATCAACCGACAGCACGTCAACCCCGGTATACCACATCGATCCAATTCACTCTATTCCTTGCCCTCCTTTAACCCTCCTGCATGTTCAGGCCCCGATCGCACAAAATCTTTTTCACTCCATCTTTCCACCTCCAATTTGGTCTCCCACTTCTCCTCGTTCCCTCCACCTCCGACATATATATCCTCTTGGTCAATCTTTCCTCACTCATTCTCTCCATTTGCCCAAACCATTTCAAAACACCCTCTTCTGCTCTCTCAACCATGCTCTTTTTATTTCCACACATCTCTCTTACCCTTACGTTACTTACTCAATCAAACCACCTCACACCACACATTGTCCTCAAACATGTCATTTCCAGCACATCGATCCTCCTGCGCACAACTCTATCCATAGCCCACGCCTCGCAACCATACAACATTGTTGGAACCACTATTCCTTTAAACATACCCATTTTTGCTTTCCGAGATAATGTTCTCGACTTCCACACATTCTTCAAGGCTCCCAGGATTTTCGCCCCCTCCCCCACCCTATGATCCACTTCCGCTTCCATGGTTCCATCCACTGCCAGATCCACTCCCAGATATCTAAAACACTTTACTTCCTCCGGTTTTGCTCCATTCAAACTTACCTCCCAATTGACTTGACCCTCAACCCTACTGTACCTAATAACCTTGCTCTTATTCACCTTTACTCTTAACTTTCTTCTTTCACACACTTTACCAAACTCAGTCACCATATATATGTATATATATATATTTTTCTTTTTTTCATACTATTTGCCATTTCCCGCGTTAGTGAGGTAGCGTTAAGAACAGAGGACTGAGCCTTTGAGGGAATATATATATATATATATCATTTTTTTCAAACTTGATCACCATTTCCCATGTTTGCATCATAGCGCCAAGAAGAGACAAACAAAGGCCACATCAGCTCACATACATTCTCTAGCTTTCATGTGAAATACACCACAGCTTCCCATCCACAACCAGGCCCCACAGTCCTTTCCATGGTTTACCCTGGACGCTTCACATGCCCTGGTTCAATTCATTGACAACACATGGACCCCAGCATACCAAATCATTCCAATTCACTCTATCCCTTACACACCTTTCATCCTTCTACATGTTCAGGCCCTAATCACTCAATATCCTTTTCACTACTGTTTGCAATTTAGTTTCCCTATTCTCCGTGTTCCCTTCACTTCTGGCACATATACCCTCTTTGTCAACCTTTCCTCACTTATCGTTTCCATATATCCAAACCATTTTAGCACACCCTCTTCAGCTCTCTCAATCCCATTATTCTTGTTACCACACTTCTCTCTTACTCTTTTATTACTTAATCAAGCCATCTCACACCACATACTGTCCTCAAACATTTGATTTTTAACATATCCACCCTTGTACACACATAATCACCTACTGCCCATGCCTTACAACCACATAACGTTGTTGGGACTACTATACCCATAAAACATAACCATTTTTACTCTCCCAGACAACCTTTATTTCTTTTATTGTCCTTTCACCAACTGCTAACCTTACTCCTAGGACATTTCCAAACAATCCTTCCCCTATACCCTTGGGCTTTATTTCACTACGAGTTAGAACATTAGAACAGCTCAGTTTCTTTTCTCACATATGGCCTACCTCTCCTTTCTTCTCATCATGGCTACATCAACACACATTTAAGACACAATAGCCTGAGCCATCAAGGAGAATGAGCACTCCCAGCTTGGCTCCTTCTGTTCTATCATTCAGAAATTGAAATACAAGAATGGGAGGATTTCCAGCCCCCTGTTCTCGCCCCCTTTCGTCACCTTCTAAGAAACACAGGGAATTAGGAGATAGAATCCTTTCTCCTCTACCTCAGAGATAATATACATATACATATCTTTCTTTCATACTAATTTGCTTTTCCAGTGTGAGCAAGATAGTGCCCAAAACAGATGACCAAGCCTTTGAGGAAAAAAGATCCTCATATGGCTCTTTCCTTTCTTCCTTCATTTCAAAAGTAATATAAGATGGGAATATTTCCAACCCACTACTCCCGCTCCTCTTAGTCACATTCTGTGACACACAGAAGACATGTGGAGTTGGGGAAAAAGAATACTGACCTCTTATCCCCGTGTCAGAGAAGGCAACTACAAGGGGCCAAAGCGGTGGGCTAGAGATACTCCCCTCTTGTATTACTTTCCAAAGGAAGGGACAGAACTTGCCACGAGAGGATTTTTTTCCTAAAAAGCTCGATTATCTGTTCTTAATGCTACCTCGCTCATGTAAGAAACAGAGAACATATGAAAAAAATGAAATCTATATTTATATATCTTTTTTCATACTTGATCGCCATTTCCCACATTAGTGAGGTGGTGCCGCGAAACAGACAAAGAAAGACACATGCACATTATATATATATATTTTTTTTTTTTTTTTTTTTTTTTTTTTTTTTTTATACTTTGTCGCTGTCTCCCGCGTTTGCGAGGTAGCGCAAGGAAACAGACGAAAGAAATGGCCCAACCCCCCCCCATACACATGTATATACATACGTCCACACACGCAAATATACATACCTACACAGCTTTCCATGGTTTACCCCAGACGCTTCACATGCCTTGATTCAATCCACTGACAGCACGTCAACCCCGGTATACCACATCGCTCCAATTCACTCTATTCCTTGCCCTCCTTTCACCCTCCTGCATGTTCAGGCCCCGATCACACAAAATCTTTTTCACTCCATCTTTCCACCTCCAATTTGGTCTCCCTCTTCTCCTTGCTCCCTCCACCTCTGACACATATATCCTCTTGGTCAATCTTTCCTCACTCATCCTCTCCATGTGCCCAAACCACTTCAAAACACCCTCTTCTGCTCTCTCAACCACGCTCTTTTTATTTCCACACATCTCTCTTACCCTTACGTTACTCACTCGATCAAACCACCTCACACCACACATTGTCCTCAAACATCTCATTTCCAGCACATCCATCCTCCTGCGCACAACTCTATCCATAGCCCACGCCTCGCAACCATACAACATTGTTGGAACCACTATTCCTTCAAACATACCCATTTTTGCTTTCCGAGATAATGTTCTCGACTTCCACACATTCTTCAAGGCCCCCAGAATTTTCGCCCCCTCCCCCACCCTATGATCCACTTCCGCTTCCATGGTTCCATCCGCTGCCAGATCCACTCCCAGATATCTAAAACACTTCACTTCCTCCAGTTTTTCTCCATTCAAACTCACCTCCCAATTGACTTGACCCTCAACCCTACTGTACCTAATAACCTTGCTCTTATTCACATTTACTCTTAACTTTCTTCTTCACACACTTTACCAAACTCAGTCACCAGCTTCTGCAGTTTCTCACATGAATCAGCCACCAGCGCTGTATCATCAGCGAACAACAACTGACTCACTTCCCAAGCTCTCTCATCCCCAACAGACTTCATACTTGCCCCTCTTTCCAAAACTCTTGCATTTACCTCCCTAACAACCCCATCCATAAACAAATTAAACAACCATGGAGACATCACACACCCCTGCCGCAAACCTACATTCACTGAGAACCAATCACTTTCCTCTCTTCCTACACATACACATGCCTTACATCCTCGATAAAAACTTTTCACTGCTTCTAACAACTTTCCTCCCACACCATATATTCTTAATACCTTCCACAGAGCATCTCTATCAACTCTATCATATGCCTTCTCCAGATCCATAAATGCTACATACAAATCCATTTGCTTTTCTAAGTATTTCTCACATACATTCTTCAAAGCAAACACCTGATCCACACATCCTCTACCACTTCTGAAACCACACTGCTCTTCCCCAATCTCATGCTCTGTACATGCCTTCACCCTCTCAATCAATACCCTCCCATATAATTTACCAGGAATACTCAACAAACTTATACCTCTGTAATTTGAGCACTCACTCTTATCCCCTTTGCCTTTGTACAATGGCACTATGCACGCATTCCGCCAATCCTCAGGCACCTCACCATGAGTCATACATACATTAAATAACCTTACCAACCAGTCAACAATACAGTCACCCCCTTTTTTAATAAATTCCACTGCAATACCATCCAAACCTGCTGCCTTGCCGGCTTTCATCTTCCGCAAAGCTTTCACTACCTCTTCTCTGTTTACCAAATCATTTTCCCTAACCCTCTGACTTTGCACACCACCTCGACCAAAACACCCTATATCTGCCACTCTATCATCAAACACATTCAACAAACCTTCAAAATACTCACTCCATTTCCTTCTCACATCACCACTACTTGTTATCACCTCCCCATTTGCGCCCTTCACTGAAGTTCCCATTTGCTCCCTTGTCTTACGCACTTTATTTACCTCCTTCCAGAACATCTTTTTATTCTCCCTAAAATTTAATGATACTCTCTCACCCCAACTCTCATTTGCCCTTTTTTTCACCTCTTGCATATCCATACATACAAATAAATATACACATAACATATATACACATGTACATATTCATACTTGCTTGCTTTCATTCATTTTTGGCACCACCCCACCCCACAGGAAACATCACCACCCCTGCATCAGCGAGGTAGTGCCAGGAAACTGATGAAGAAAGGCCGCATCCACTCATCCATACACGAGCTATCATGTGTAATGTACAGAAACCATAGCTCCCTATCCACATCCAAGTTCCACAGACCTTTCCCTGGTTTACCACAGATGTTTGACATGCCCATTGATGGCAGGTTGACCCTAGTTTACCACATTGTTCCAATTCCATGAATGCCTTTATCAGTACACCCTAGATTTAATGGACTAATAAAGGAAGGGGTGCCCATTAATGCCAAAAGTCTATCAAACTGAATGTAACCTAGTTGAAGAAGAAAAGTTTTTAGTGAAAGAGAAAAGTGAGGCATTTGGGTGGAACTTATGAGTAAGGAGTACATATGACTGGAAGATGTATAAGAGAAAGCAGCAGGAGATCAAGAGGGGTGCAGGAGTTAAAAAAAAGGAGGGTAAATGAGAGTTGGGGTGAGAAAGTAACATTAAATTTTAAGAAGAATATAATGATGTTTTGGATGGAGGTAAATAATTTTCTAAACTATTAGTAATAAATTTTTATTATTATTATTATTTTGCTTTGTCGCTGTCTCCCGCGTTTGCGAGGTAGCGCAAGGAAACAGACGAAAGAAATGGCCAAACCCACCCCCATACATATGTATATACATACATGTCCACACACGCAAATATACATACCTATACATCTCAATGTACACATATATATATACACACACAGACATATACATCTATACACATGTACATAATTCATAGTCTGCCTTTATTCATTCCCATCGCCACCTTGCCACACATGGAATAACATCCCCCTCCCCCCTCATGTGTGCGACGTAGCGCTAGGTAAAGACAACAAAGGCCCCATTCGTTCACACTCAGTCTCTAGCTGTCATGTAATAATGCCCGAAACACAGCTCCCTTTCCACATCCAGGCCCCACAGAACTTTCCATGGTTTACCCCAGATGCTTCACATGCCCTGATTCAATCCATTCACAGCACATCGACCCCAGTATACCACATCGATCCAATTCACTCTATTCCTTGCCCACCTTTCACCCTCCTGCATGTTCAGGCCCCGTTCACTCAAAATCTTTTTCACTCCATCTTTCCACCTCCAATTTGGTCTCCCACTTCTCCTCGTTCCCTCCACCTCCGACACATATATTCTCTTGGTCAATCTTTCCTCACTCATTCTCTCCATGTGCCCAAACCATTTCAAAATACCCTCTTCTGCTCCCTCAACCATGCTCTTTTTATTTCCACACATCTCTCTTACCCTTACATTACTTACTCGATCAAACCACCTCATACCACATATTGTCCTCAAACATCTCATTTCCAGCACATCCACCCTCCTGCGCACAACTCTATCCATAACCCACGCCTCACAACCATACAACATTGTTGGAACCACTATTCCTTTAAACATACCCATTTTTGCTTTCCGAGATAATGTTCTCGACTTCCAAACATTCTTCAAGGCTCCCAGGATTTTTGCCTCCTCCCCCACCCTATGATTCACTTCCGCTTCCATGGTTCCATCCACTGCCAGATCCACTCCCAGATATCTAAAACACTTTACTTCCTCCAGTTTTTCTCCATTCAAACTTACCTCCCAACTGACTTGACTCTCAACCCTACTGTACCTAATAACCTTGCTCTTATTCACATTTACTCTTAACTTTCTTCTTTCACACACTTTACCAAACTCAGTCACCAGCTTCTGCAGTTTCTCACATGAATCGGCCACCAGCGAACAACAACTGACTCACTTCCCAAGCTCTCTAATCCACAACAGACTGCATACTTGCCCCTCTTTCCAAAACTCTTGCATTCACCTCCCTAACAACCCCATCCATAAACAGTAATCAATGTACTGTATTATTATTATGTCCATTAAATCCAAAATCTGTTATATTGGAGTACATTACTTTGAGGGTATACTGTGGGGCCTGGGTGTGGATAGGGAGCTGTGGTTTCGGTGCATTACACATGACAGTTAGAAACTGAACAAATTTGGCCTTTTTTTTGTCTGTTTTCCTAGTGTTACCTAGCTGAAGCAGAGGATGGTGATGCTGTTTCCTGTGGGTTGGGGTAGCGTCAGGAATGGATGAAGGCAAACAATTATGAATATGTACATGTGTGCATATGTATCTGTGTATATGTATACGCGTATATTTCATTATGTATATGTGTGTGTGTGTGTATGGGCATTTATGCATACATATGTGTACATGAGTGGATGGGCCATTCTTTGTCTGTTTCTGGCTCTACCTTGCTGATGCGGGGAACAGCGATTCAATACAATAAAAAATGAAATAAAATGTATATTCAGGGAAGTGAGGTGGTTGTTTTATGATGACAACACAGCAGTAGTGGCAGATTCATGAGAAAAACTGCAGAAGTTAGTGTCTGAGCTTGGGAGTGTGAGCGAAAGGAGGAATTTGCGAGTATATTAGGTTTAGCAGTGTCGAGGGTCATCAGATTGGTTGGGGTGAGTTTAGATGGAGAAAACTGAGAGGAAGTGGTGTGTTTTAAATACCTGGAAGTAGGCATGGTAGCAAATGGAACCATGGAAGCAAAAGTGAGTCATAGGTTGAGGTAAGGGGCAAAGGTTATGAGAGCATTGAGGAATGTGTGGAAAGAGGTCATTATCTTGAAGGGCAAAAATAGCTATACTTAGAGGTTTTGTAGTCCCATTAATGTTGTATGGACGCAAGGCTTGGGCTGTTAATGATCAAGTAAGTAATAAGATTGTGGTTGAGAAAGCTGAAGAAGTGTACTGAAATAGTTTGGACATACATAGAGAATAAGTGCACAGAGACTGACAAAGAGGATATATGTGTCAGAAGTGGAGGGGACATGGAAATGGGAGGTGACCAAACTGGACATAAAAAATATGGAGTGAAAAGGAGTTTGATTGCTCGGGTCCTGAAAATGCAGGAGGGTGACAAGCATGGGATAGAGTGATTTTGAGGAATAGTATTCAAGGGGTGATGTGTTACCAGTGGTCTGAACCAGGGTAAATGAAGCAGCCAGGGAAAACCAGGGAAAGGTCTGTGGGGCCTGGTTGTGGAAGGAGGCTGTAGTTTCAGTGCATTACACACGAAGGCTAGGGAATGGACGTGAGCAAATGAAGAACTTTCTTCATACGTTCCTGGCACTACCTTGCTAATGCAGGAAATGGTTAACATGAAAATATACATATATATGCTCACACACATTACCTTGCTGAAGCAGGGAGTAGCGATGCTGTTTCCTGTGAGGCAGGGTGGCACCAGGAATGGATGAAGGCAAGCAAGTATGAATATGTACATGTGTATATATGTAATGTCTGTGTATGTGTATGTATATGTATATGTGCATGTATGGGCATTTACGTATATATATATATATATATATATGTGTGTGTGTATATGAGAGGATGGGCCATTCTTCTGTTTCCTGGCGCTGCCTTGCTGACGCGGGAAACAGTGATAAGTATAATAAATAAAATCATGTATAAATATTGCAATAGGTCACAGTGGTGCATGTGATATAGTATATGCAGAAAACTAAGAGGAAAATGAAACACAGTAAGTTCCCAAGTGCACTTACGTGTAATGATCACATCATTAGGGGAGATATAAGAATGAGATAGAAGACGTTGAACAGTCAGCTGATATACAAGAAAGAGACATAGCTAAGATGATATTGATAAACAAGTGTTACCAATGGTAACACTTATTGGTAAACAAGTGTTACCACCGTCCGGTAATGTTTGTTTACCAATGGCGCCTTAGATACATCTCTCCCTTGTGTATCAACTGACTGTTCTATGCCTTCTATTTCATTTTTGTGTCTCCTCTGATGATGTGATTATACGAATGTGCACTTGGTTACTTATCATGTTTCATTTTCTTCGTGGTATCATGCATATATAGATGCTCCCCAACATACATCCAAGTTCTGTTCTGACAGACGAGTTGGATCTCAAAATGGACTTGTCAGGCGTATATCAGCATGGCATGTAGAATTTGTATAAATGTACAGCATTCTTTTATCCTACTCAATTTCTATCAAGATTATCTTGTTTTTTTATCAGTCAGCTTTATTATATGATTCTGTAGTTTCTTTTTACCTTTCATGTAAGATTCTTCAGTTCACAGATTGATTCATCCAAACTTTCAATTAACATTTTGGCAGCTACTTCACCTGTGACTCAAACATTGTGCAAGCTATGTCTCCTTTTAAATCTATTGAACCAACCATGACTTGCAGTGAAGTTTTTGATGTAATCCTCTCCCACTCACTCCTGCAATCTCAAAAAGACTTCCAACCTTTATCTGAATTATTAGTAAGCTTAGTGGTACACATTTTTTAATTTGATCTTCCATCCACAGCATCAACAACTTTTCCATTTTGTGGATGGACCTTTGTCGTTGCTTTGTTATCATTGTAGACTTCATACTTGTGGAACCTCTCACTGCATCACACTTTTTCTTTGTACTTTAAAATTGTGGAGATCATCAAATGGGACAACTGTAGATCACATGCAATCACATTAACATATTTTTCCTCCTTCATACAGTGTGATTACCTTCATTCTCAATTCCAAATCAAGCATTTTCCTTGGCTTCTTGCCAGGTCTATCAATATGTGATGGGTCTTTCCTCTTGTTTGTCATCTTCTTTGGGGTTTAATACAAAAATTTGGTAGATTTGCTTGAATGACACGCATTTACTAAATTGTATCTGACAGCGAGAACTGAGAGAGATGTTGTGATGTACATTCTGCTGGCATTGTCCCACATTCACTATTGTATGCATGCAGCCGTTGGCACTGGCAGATGAACAACCAAGCGTAACTGCTTTACTTATATTTTATAATATATATTATTTTCCAGTTGTATGTATAGATGGTCATAAGTTGCACTGATCGTAAGTCAGGGAACATCTGTGTATATACTCACACAAACCCATACTGTATATATATCAAAATATATGATGTTCACATGTAAATCAATCTAAACAATTTCACCATTGCACAAGTGAGAGTCAAACCCAGGCTACCAAGAACAGCATGGGGTGGTTCAGCAGTATACTGACTGCACAGGGGGTGGTCCAGTGGTACACTGACTATCTGCTGTTCTCAGTAGCCTGAATTTGATTCATGTGTGTGTGTGTGTGTGTGTGTGTGTGTGTGTGTGTACCTGCGCATGTGTGTGAGTGCCTGTCCATGTATCTATGTGTGTCTGTCTGTGTATCTGTATGTGTGTCTGTCTGTGTGAGTGCGTGTCTGTGTTAAAAACATCATAAACTGAAGGAAGAATTATTTCTACTAATACGTATACTCTCACAAAAAAAAAAAATTTGAAAGCAACATCATCAGCTAATACCTAGACCTTAATGAGACTATGGAAAATGTAATCTAGAGTTCACACCAGCAAGCAAATGTACACCTTCACTACAATCTAACATTTGGATAACTGTACAACCTCCAAGACAACCCCTAATCATTAGTAAGCAATTGTATGAGGCACCATTGAACAACCATTTGTTATCTTTCTCATTAAGACAGCCAATAGAAAAATAACTCTGAGATCTGTAATTTGGCAACTATCTTGGATTTTTACTGCTCTGCAAACTATCATTACAATGCATATTCACATCAATTTCAGGACTAGTCAGTGTCAGATGTGTGATCTGGGCAAGAAAATAATAATAATAATAATAATAATAATAATAATAATAATAATAATAATAATAATAATAATAATAATGGTAATAATAATGATCATAATAATAAAAATACAAAAATTCTCCTTTTCATATTTTTTGCCATTTCTCACCACAGTGTAGCACTGTCAGGAACAAACAAGAGATTTGCTCACATCTACCCTCTAACTCAATGTATATTGTACCAGAATCAAAGCCAACCTTCGCCAGCCAAGCCCCACAAACTATTTAATCGTTTACCGTAACTTTTATTTTTTGTATGTTAGGTGAGATGGCACTGGCAGCTGAGGCCCTAATCAAGGCCATCCCTAGCCTGAGCCAGGCACCCATTTTATCGACCAACACGAAGGGTTGGATGAACAGCTGGGGTGACTGTGGACCAACTGCCACAACAAAGATTCAAACACCTATGCCCTTGACCCTGGGTAACCTGTGATTGCGTCAGGGTCAGGAATGCTAATAATAATAACTAATAATAATAATAATAATACAAATAATGATAATAATCAGCATGTAGGCCACTGGCACTCACAGCATCTTTCACTCCATCCATCTCCTTGGTTCTTTCTGTTCCCTGCACTTTTACTTTGTATACCCTTCTTGTTAGCCACCCGTCACTCACCCTCATCTCATGTCCAAACCATTTTTCCACACCCTTTCCAGTGCTCTGACACTTATTCCTCTTACTACCACACCTCTCTCTTACCCTATCATTTTTTAATCAACCCTCCTTACATCACATAATATCCTCGAGTATTTCCAACACATCCACCCTCCTCCATGCCTTCTTACCTAGGGCCCATGCCTAGCATCCATGTAATACCATTGGGATAATTGTATCATTAAATATTCTCATCTTTGTCCACACAAACAATGGCCTCTCTTTCCACACACTCCTCACTGTGCAAAGAACCTTAACTCCATCCACTCTGTGGCTCACTTGGCACCATCCACTCCCATATTCAGTCCCAAGTATCTGAAACACTCCACTTCCTCCGATTCTCTCCATTCAAATTCTTACTCTAACCAACCTTTCTTTACACTGCATGAATGAGATAAAGCAAACTGGAGCAATGTAGTATACAGGGGGCGATGTGCTGTCAATCGGCTGAACCAGGGTATAGGAGGTGGTCAAGGGAAACCACAGAAAAGTCTTTAGGTCTTGACCGTGGATTGGTAAAGGGGATTTCTGCTTTTAGTAAATTATACATTACAGATAGAGAGTGGATGTGAGCAAATGAGGCCATTCTTTGGATGTTCCTGTGCTAACTTGATAGGAGGGAGACAGCAAACACCTTTGAAAAAAAATCTGTAACAGAGTAAGCTCCAATATTTCTTGATGCAGCAGACTTCATAAAAAAGAAATTGCTTATACAGAGCTCACTTTAGTTTGTGTTAGCATATGAACTTGTTTGCATAACAGAATAAGGATGGGTATCACTAATACACAACAACTTTTGTTTTGTATTTTTCTTCAGAGGATATATACAGAAATATTCTTGAGCTAAAATACTTTAATTGTGGAGTATCTCAAACTAAAAGACTTTAATCTTGGAGTGACAGCAGTGAGTCAGTCAATGCATCCATAAGTCTTCAACCGTGTACAGCTGTCAAACTAATTGATACATAGGAAAAATTCTTCTAAATACAGGTCTGCCATGCATAATAATGATGCATCTGACATTAAAGATATATGCACTTACAGTCAAAGCAGCGGTCACATCCCCGTCCTTTCTCTTTCTTTAATCACTAAATGCAAACTTTCTTGTATCCTACGATTTTTGCCCAAAAATAATAAGATATTGATTATAAAAACTGGATACCAGCTCACACACACAAATGAATGAATGCCTATAACATATGGTATTCTGTTCCCAGTCTTATCAAATGGCTTCTGTTGAAGGTTCTCTCAGCATATTGTGCAGAGATATGTACAAGACAATGAAAATCAGCATTTTTGAATGTGTTCATTTGTGAAAAGCTCGTATTATTGCGTTCATGTGCAATGTCTCATGCAACAGTTGAACCTTTTACAGTATCCCATCTTATGCCATAAAACCTGAGTCTCACACTCAGAAAAGAAGGCAAGTCACCAAGTTATGGGAATTAAGGTTTTCATTATTCGACTATACTCCTGTGTCTTGTGACATAAGAATGCATTTCAGCTTCATCCTACAGAGGTTTAATGTTGATATTTTCACAGTATACTTCTAAAAACCTGGCTAGTTTTGAATAAATAAGAATTACCATTTTGTTTCTCAGACTTTGTTTTAGAGGAGTTCCACTTATGTGAAAATTTATTTCATGTTTATAAGGGATGTGAAAATTAGTTTCTCTTGTAGCCAAGGGATACATGAAACATTATTGCTTGAGATTCCATTGCCTGATATTTTTACCTTACAGTAACTACTGAAAAGCATACTTTAGCTTTTGATGTACGAGTACAGGTACTTTTGCAGATAGTAAAAATCAGAAGTTTAAGATTATTATATTGTAATAATTATACACCTACATGGTAGGTAGTAGATGATAGGCAGCCAGCAACCAGGGAGGTATATTACCAGTACTACCTGCCTGGGTATCAGGAAGGCTAATGACAGATGTGCAGTGAGCCAGCACTTCTAAGGTTGTCAAGTTGCAATCCTCTGATCCAGGTAGCTGTCTTTCTGCCTCACCCACACATGGACTACTGGCATTTTGTCCACAAACATACACTCTGTCTGTTGTCAAGTGTTATATGTATAGCACTTGACAACACTTAACTCACAAAGTTCATTCTTCATAACTCTAGATTTTCCTGTGGTGAGTGCCATGTACTAGCCGTGCCTTTTGGCAAAATGTTAGGAGCAACAGACAGAAGTAGTAGGTAGGAACATTTAGGTAAGGGCATTACATAGAAACATTAGGTACAAGTAGTCAGTAGGAACATTGGGTACAAGCCTCGGCAAACAGTGCGCTAGACTTGCCCTCCGCCAGTGGCCTGTTAAGGGTGAGGCACTAAAGGCTAAGAAGCAGCACTGGAATTCTCTAGTTATGGAAATTCTATTGCCATGGGAGCTCCAGAAGGGAAAAGGCGACAAAGATATAGATAGAAGACTGGCTTGAAAACCATGCTAGTGCTTGTGTTATTGTGTTCATGTACACTGTCTCATGTAATAGATAAACCTTTTAAAGTGTTCCTTCTCAATCCATAAAACCTAAGCCTTACATTAGGAAAAGAAGACCAAAGGGTGAAACTGGGAAATCAAGGTCTCCATTCTTCTACTGTTTCCCTGTCTTGTGGCATACGAATACACTGAAGTTTCAGCCTACAGAAGTTTTATGTTGTCATTTCCATAGTATGCTTCTGAACACCTGGCTACATTTGAAAAAATAAAGATTATCACTTTGCTTCTGAAAGATTGGCTTGAAACCCTCACCTCTCCTCTCAGGGAGTTTATGAATAGCTTACTGCCAAATAACAGCCGAACACTATACTCCAATCCATAACCCATCACTAGCCAGTATGGCACTGCTAAGCTCCATCCTCCCAAATGCTACAAGTCTTCATGTCTCTTGGTGCCTGAAGCTTTAATTCTACAATCAATACAAGGTGACAAGTTTGTAAATTCCAAAATGTTCATTTGGGGAGGGCAACTTACATTTGTGTATCATACACGCTTTTTTTTCTTCCCTTACCCTTTTTAACATGTCTACTAATCTCACTGAAGAACTGTTTCTTGAGAGTACTACATACTCAAGTGTGTGCTTGTGTGTAATTACGTATTTGTACTGTAAGGGGAGGGAGTTTTACACTCAAGGGGGCCCTGTCTAGTGAACAGTCTCTACAATCATGCAACTTCTTAAATTCAAGTATATTGTCTGTATGTACAATGTCTTCATTCATTTCAATCATCTACCACTCTTAAATCTTAAACTTCTTATACTTCACACCTTTTTTTTTTTTACAAGTTTTTGCCTAATTTCAGGTTATGTCCCCTAGTTGTTTTGTGTGTGTATATGTAATTATCCATTTGTTTGGTAAAGGGAGGGAGTTCAACACTTGTGTGAGCCCCATCTCCTGAGTATTCTCTATCATCATACAACTTCTTAACCTCTGAAAGCTATCTACATTCACAGTTTCATTATTCAGTTTACACTGTACATTTGTGTTGAATGCCCTTTCATTTAAAACCATGTTTTCAAGTTTTTAAAGCTATATTCATCCTCTTTAATTTTTTTTTTCATGCTTTACTGTTTACAGATAACACCATCCATACCTAGCATTGACCAAAATGTATCACACTTCATTTCTAACTTCAGCCCCAAGCTATTAACCTCGGGAACCACAAAAGCTTCAAAATGATGGCACAATATAAAAGAACACTTTCAAGCCTGCTTGAGACTTTATACTGCCAACCCTTTACTGTTCCCTAATGAGTTGGTTCACCCTACTTCTGTGACTTAAGAAAATATCACATTATAATGTCTGAAAAGACTGTGACAAATGAGTGAGTTACATATTTTGAAAATGATGATGATGTGGGTAAAAGCAATGTAGCAGTGTGGCAAAACAGACAGCTTTCAAGACTTAATAGATTCTACTTTGAATCTACAGAAATGACATGCAAAATCTTAAATAGAAGGCTACATATGTTTTCTGTGAGCCATCTCCAAAAAAAAGAAAACGGTTATAATGACATGCATACTTAGCATGCAGTTTCAGTGGAGTTTGGGCATATGTTTAAAAACTACATAAGCATTACACATGACAGCTAGAAAATGGATGTGGGCGAACAAGGCCTTTCGCTTGTCTGCTCCTGGCACTACCTCGCTAATGAGGGAAACAGTGAACAAGTATGAAAAAAAATGTATATTGATGATAAAGAAGACTCAAATGTCTGAAGGATGCAGGACCTTGGAAAATTTAAAGTATCTGTATTTGGTTATAGTGCAGCCTCTCTACAGGTTCTGCTTCATATGAAGGGATCTAAAATACACCACTGGCAAATAAGCAGACCAGAATTGCATAGCTACTCAAATAAAGGTGCAATATCATAATAATGATTTCCCTACATGCATACAATTAATAAGTCCTTTTAAAAGAGTACTGTTAATATGGAGTGTAAACTGCCTGAATAAAAGATACAATCAACAGTATGTATCACTGTGTCTACCTCGATATATCTCCTAAAATTGTTCACAGGGCACCTGTAAATAACTGATTCTCTAGCTAATGGAGCACCAAATTGGTAGTTTTCCAAATAATGAAATCTTTTTGACATGCATTGTGATTTGTTCTTCCTATAATACAGTAGCTAGCTTGCTTTCAAATTGCACATGTTTGGGACAATTACAAATATCACTAAAATAAAAAAAAAATGTAAATTCATGCATTTGTTCCTACATGAAAAGTTAAAGATGTAATTAATCAATATCTCTTACCAAAGGGTAATTTAGGCTATCTGTTACATAATATCATAACACTAAAATCTGATATGCATTTATAACATAAGATTTATCACCTCTTTTACCATCACATGAAATTGGTAACTATTATTCCTAAATTCAAGATTACAAGAAAAAGCACTGCTTCACCTGCAACTAAGACTTCTTATGAGACCAAAGAGGATCCAGTCCACTGAGTGGGTCACCAGGATCATCACTCTTTTTTAAAGCTCCACCTGGGGTTTCAAAACTTTCCTTTGTAATCTTGCTAGGCTTTCCCATCGAAGGTGGGTCTAGCTTGAACTGCTGTGGATCCAGACTTGCAGCTAGACTTGGAGGAAGAGAAGAAAAACTTGCATCTAAAGTCCCACTAGTTTTATCTGGCTGGCTACTAGAGTCAACTCCAAAGGCACTACCACCAGCACTATTAACAGGAGCAGGAGCCTCAGAACCAACACTGCTCATGGCTCCAGATGAGGTTCCTGAGTCTTTATCTATGTCCTTCTGTCCATCCTTCAACAGTTCCCCACCAGTAGAAGATCCATTACTGAGCAGGGACGCAACAGAATTACTGCGAGAGCGCTCACCTTCACTTCCAGACCTACCACCTTCTTGATCTGAAGGATAAATCAATAAAATTAGAAATAGTGAAAGAAGGCTTAATTTTGTTTGCTTTTTTTCAGTGCCAAAAATCAATCTGGGCAGAATTCTTGAGCCATTTGATCTTGTACAACCAAAGAAAATGGCTTAAGTATGTTATGGAGTGGTATAAATACCCATGCAACACTCCCTTTCTCACTCCTTAACCCTTCACTGCTGGCCCTCATCATCTGATGACACGATTATAAGGCTCATCTTCACATGCCCTGGTTCAGTCAATTGACAGCACATCAACCCCTGTATACCACATCATTCCAATCCATTCTATGCACATCTTTCAACCTCCTGCATGTTCAGGCCACAATCACTCAAAACCTTTTTCATTCCATCCTTTCATCTCCAAGTTGATCACTACGTTCTTGTTCCCTCCACTTCTGACACATATATCCTCTTTGTCAAACTTTCCTCACTCGTTCTCTTTATATGGCCAAACCATTTTAGCACAACCTCTTCAGCGCTCCCAACAACACTCCTTTCATTACCAAACATCTCTCTTACTCTTTCATTACTTACTCAATCAAACCACCTCACGCCATATATTGAAACAAATGATTTCCCACACCTACCCTACTTCACACAGTTTCATCAATAGCCCATGCCTCGCATCTATACAATAATGTTAGGACTTCTATATGCACTTTCAAACATACCCATTTTTACCTTCCCTGATAATGATCTTCCTCACATTCTTCAGTGCTCCAAAAACCTTTTCCCTCATCTACCCTATGACTCACTTTTGCTTCCATGACCCCATCTGCTGCCATGTTCACTCCCAGGTATCTAAAACACTTCACTTCCACCATTTTTTCTCCATTTAAACTCACACCCAAACTAACCTGTCCTTCAACCCAGCTAAACCTAATAACCTCACTTTCATTCACATTTACTCTCAACTTCCTCTTTCAAACACCCTTCCAAACTCAGTCAGAAACTTTTACGGTTTCACACTTGAATCTTCCACCAGTGCTTATGATCAGCAAACAACAAGTGATTCACTTCCTAGGCCCTCTCATCCCTTGCAGTCTGATACTCATCCCTCTCTCCAAAATTCTTATATTTATTTCCCTCAACCCAATCCATAAACAAATAAACAGCCATGGTGACATCATACACCCCTACCACACACCAACCTTCAACTGGTATCATTAACTCTCCTCTCTTTAAATGCATACACATGCCTTACACCCTTCATAAAAACTTCTTACTGCTTCTAGCAGCTTTCCTCTTGCACTGTATATTCTCAAGACCTTCCACAAAGCAATTCTATCAACCCTATCATAGGCTTTTTCCAGATCTATAAATGCCACATAAAAAATCCATCCACCTCTATAAGTTCTTTTCATACACAGTCTTCGGTGCAAATCCTTTAACACTTCTGAATCCACACTGTTCTTCCCCAATTGTATGTTGCGAATATACTTTCACTATCCTCCAATACAACTTGCTAGTACACTCAACAAACTTATACCCCATTGGTTTGAACACTCACCTTTATCGCCCTTGCCTTTATACAAGGGCACTATACATGCATTCTGCCAATCTAGCACCTCTCATGATCCATATAAACAATGAAAATCCTAACTAACCAATCATAAACACAGTCACCCCCTTTCTTGATAAATTCAAGTGCAATACCATCCACTCCAGTCGCCCTGCCACATTTCATCCTTCATAAGGCTTTCACCACCTCTTCCCTCCTCACCAAACTACTCTCCATAACTCTCTCACATCAAACATCACTCCGACACAAACACACTCCACCGGCAACCTATCACCAAACACATTCAAGTCCTCCAAAATACTCACTCCATCTCTTCCTCACTTCATCGCTACCTCTTACCATTTCCCCTCTTGCCTCCTTCAGTGATGTTCCTATCTGCTCTCTTGTTTCTTGCACATGATCAACTTCCTTCCAAAACATTACTCCCTAAAGTTTACTGATATTCACTCACCCTAACTATCATTTGCCCTCTTTTTCAACAGCTGCACCTTTCTCTTGACCCCCTGATGCTTTCTCTTACACATCCCCCAATCATTTGTACTCCTTCCCTGTAAGTACTACCCAAATGCACCTCTATTCTCTTTCACTATCAGTTTCACTTCTTCATCCCACCACTCACTACCCTTTCTAATATGCCCACCTTTCAGATGCCACAAGCATCTCTCACCCATTCAAGCACTGCTTCCCTAAGTACCTCCCATCCCTCACCCACTCCCCCTGCTTTGTTCACTCACCTTTTGCCATTCTACACAGATCTCTCCTGGTATTTCTTCACACAAGTCTGATTTCCAAGCTCACTTACTTTCACCACCCTCTTCTCACCAATATTGTTTTCATTTTTTCTAAAACCTTTACAAATATTCACCCTTGCCTCCACAAGGCAGTGATATGACATCCTACCAGTTGCCCCACTCAGCTCATTTACAACCAAAAGTCTCTTTTTCATGTGTCCATCCATTAATATGCAGTCTGCAAATGCCCACTGACCATCTTTCCTACTCACATATGTATACTTGTGTAAATCCCTCTTTTTAAACCAGGTATTCTGGAGGAAGTGAAGTGTTTTAGATATCTGGGAGTGGATCTGGCAGCGGATGGAACCATGGAAGCGGAAGTGGATCATAGGGTGGGGGAGGGGGCGAAAATCCTGGGGGCCTTGAAGAATGTGTGGAAGTCGAGAACATTATCTCGGAAAGCAAAAATGGGTATGTTTGAAGGAATAGTGGTTCCAACAATGTTGTATGGTTGCGAGGCGTGGGCTATGGATAGAGTTGTGCGCAGGAGGATGGATGTGCTGGAAATGAGATGTTTGAGGACAATGTGTGGTGTGAGGTGGTTTGACCGAGTGAGTAACGTAAGGGTAAGAGAGATGTGTGGAAATAAAAAGAGCGTGGTTGAGAGAGCAGAAGAGGGTGTTTTGAAGTGGTTTGGGCACATGGAGAGGATGAGTGAGGAAAGATTGACCAAGAGGATATATGTGTCGGAGGTGGAGGGAACAAGGAGAAGAGGGAGACCAAATTGGAGGTGGAAAGATGGAGTGAAAAAGATTTTGTGTGATCGGGGCCTGAGCATGCAGGAGGGTGAAAGGAGGGCAAGGAATAGAGTGAATTGGAGTGATGTGGTATACCGGGGTTGACGTGCTGTCAGTGGATTGAAGCAGGGCATGTGAAGCGTCTGGGGTAAACCATGGAAAGCTGTGTAGGTATGTATATTTGCGTGTGTGGACGTATGTATATACATGTGTATGGGGGGGGGGGCCATTTCTTTCGTCTGTTTCCTTGCGCTACCTCGCAAACGCGGGAGACAGCGACAAAGTATAATAAAATAATATAAATAATTCTTAATCTCCCGTCCTTTTTCAGCACACAACTCCACGAGTTTTACACCATTTCCATCCATGATACTGAATACCCTATGCCCCTCAAATTATACCCTCAACTGCCACATCACTCACCTTCACCTTCAAATCACCCATCATCAACACCCAGTCACCTTCCATCAAAACTGCTGACACATTCATTCACTCAGCGTTCCCCAAACCCTTGCCTCTCATGATCTTTCTTCTTATGGCCATGTGCAAAAGCAATAATAATCTCTCATTTTTCACCCTCCACTTTCAGTTTTACCCACATCAATCTGGAATCTACTTTCTTATACTCTATCACAAACTACCACAACTCCTGCTTTAGTAGTGCTATTCCTTCCTATGCTCTTGTCCTCTCATCAACCCGACTAAACTCCTCCACTTACTTTACCTCAGTTCCTTCATAAGGAAATTCCTAACCTTTCAGATGTTTGATAAAGCTGAAATAAGCTCACACCATCCTGAATTCTTAGATGCACCATGAGTTTCTGAAGTGCTTCCAAGTCAATGTTCTATATGAACACCAACATGACATCCAGACATAACTGTTGAATCAAAGCTACATTTATCATTCAATGACCCGAAAAGATTTACTTCTGACACCAGATCAGAAAGACTGTAGGGTTTTATCCATATCCATACGGTAGGAAAATGAATTTTTTTTCTACAACTTTGCACATAAAAAAAAGTCAAGACTAAGTTACCACCTCTAAGAAAAAATAATAATTCTAAAAATAAGCTAGTTAAAGTTACAGTTACTGGTAACTAAATGTGCCCATAATCATGCAAACCTTAACAATGTACAGTTATTATATATGCACAAATATCAAGAACTAAGCATCAGATATTTTTGCAACCTAATGCACTTTAAGAAATTACATGAGTTCGTTTCCTCTTAAAATTATTGTCAAATAATTTGGTAACCACTTCCATTTACAAATGATATATGTTCAATGATCAATGTATAAATCATATCTAATACTGTCAGCAAATATACCTAATTCTATACATTTACTGATTATGAGAATAACAGTCCTGCTTATTCCTGCCCTTTCACACAATTATCCAAGTTTAACTGTTTATTCCTGCCCTTTCTTACAATTACCCGGGTTTGACGTGACTAAATTCAAATCTTTCTAGTGAAATGAACCTGTGTATTCTTACTTAGTAATCAGGTAAAAGTCATAGATTTTTTTCTATCATTCTATAATTCTAACATTTTTCATTTTCAGAAGCCTCTACTTACACCACCTCAATTCAAATGCTGAAAATGGGTAACTGGGTATAAAGCGAGTTGTGAACTCTTGAAAGCAATTTCCTCCTATAGAGGAGGCTAGTGAGCAAGCTTTATATAATGAGAGTCCTACCCTCTTTGGGAATAATGAAAAAAATTCCAAAAATAATAATCCCAGAGGAGAATCACATTGTGCTTGCCACTGTGACGTCACCTTTTAAGGAACAAGGCTTCTGCAATATGATCAAATCCAGATGTAGTGAGCCAATGTCCTCCACAGTATCCATGACTCAGAAGTCATCAAGGTATGCAAGAATGTTCAACTTTCTGAGAGAATGTAAGAATGAAATGATGATGCAAGGCTTAAGCCAAAATGGATGGCTGTGAAATGCCCATGTCTTCGTTTCCATCTCAAAGCCTACATTCTAAGGTTGGGGAGATGGGGACGTGCAAGTAAGCATCCTGTAAACTGAAAACTAATATCTGGATATGTACTGAAAGGAGCTATTTTCTTTTGCTAAATATTGGTCATCCTTACACGTTTAAAATACTGAATTTGCTGAGAGTCCATAGGTTAAGGATTATCCATTCCTTGGAAATGCTCTTTCTTGCTGCAGGAAAAAGAATCTTTGAATAGTTTAAGAATTATCCATTCCTTGGACAAGCTCCTTCATGCTGCAGGGGAGAGAATGTTTCTTTTTTATATGTTAGTTGGGATGGCACAAGCAACTGAGGCCCTAATCAAGGCCATCCCATTAACGATATACATATACATGCATTATTTATTTTATCTATTACATTTTGTCGCTGTCTCCCGCATTAGCGAGGCAGTGCAAGGAAACAGACAAAAGAATGGCCCAACCCACACACATACACGTCCACACATGCACATATATATATATACCTATACATCTCAACGTATACATATATATACACACTCAAACATATACATATATACACATGTACATAATTCATACTGTCTGCCTTTATTCATTCCCATCGCCATCCCGCCACACATGAAATGACAACCCACTCCCCCTGCATGTGCGCGAGGTAGCGCTAGGAAAAGACAACAAAAGCCATATTCGTTCACACTCAGTCTCTAGCTGTCATGTATAATGCACTGAAACAACAACTCCCTTTCCACATCCAGGCCCCACACAACTTTCCATGGTTTACCCCAGACGCTTCACATGCCCCGGTTCAATCCACTGTAAGCACATCGACCCCGGTATACCACATCGTTCCAATTCACTCTATTCCTTGCATGCCTTTCACCCTCCTGCATGTTCAGGCCCCGATCACTCAAAATCTTTTTCACTCCATCTTTCCATCTCCAATTTGGTCTCCCACTTCTCCTCGTTCCCTCCACCTCCGACACATATATCCTCTTGGTCAATCTTTCCTCACTCATTCTCTCCATGTGACCAAACCATTTCAAAACACCCTCTTCTACTCTCTCAACCACACTCTTTTTATTACCACACATCTCTCTTACCATTTCATTACTTACTCAATCAAACCATCTCACACCACATACTGTCCTCAAACATCTCATTTCCAACACATCCGCCCTCCTCCGCACAACTCTATCTATAGCCCACGCCTCGCAACCATATAACATTGTTGGAAACACTATTCCTTCAAACATATCCATTTTTGCTTTCCAAGATAACATTGTCAACTTCCACACATTTTTCAATGCTCCCAAAACTTTCGCCCCCTCACCCACTCTATGATTCACATCCGCTTCCATGGTTCCATCCGCTGCCAAACCCACTCCCTGATATCTAAAACACTTCACTTCCTCCAGTTTTTCTCCATTCAAACTTACCTCCCAGTTGACTTGTCCCTCAACCCTACTGTACCTAATAACCTTGCTCTTGTTCACATTTACTCTCAGCTCTTCTTTCACACACTTTACCAAACTCAGTCACCAGCTTCTGCAGTTTCTCACCCGAATCAGCCACCAGCGCTGTATCATCAGCGAACAACAACTGACTCACTTCCCAAGCTCTTTCATCCACATTCATCTCCCTAACAACCCCATCCATAAACAAATTAAAGAACCATGGAGACATCACACACCCCTGATGCAAACCAACATTCACTGAGAACCAATCACTTTCCTCTCTTCCTACATGTACAAATGCCTTACATCCTTGATAAAAACTTTTCACTGCTTCTAACAGCTTGCCTCCCACACCATATATTCTTAATACCTTCCACAGAGCATCTCTATCAACTCTATCATATGCCTTCTCCAGATCCATAAATGCTACATACAAATTCATTTGCTTTTCTAAGTATTTCTCACATATATTCCTCAAAGCAAACACCTGATCCACACATCTTCTACATACATTTTTTCTTTCTTTCAAACTATTCGCCATTTCCCGCATTAGCGAGGTAGCGTTAAGAACAGAGGACTGGGCCTTTGAGGGACTACCGTCACCTGGCCCAATTCTCTGTTCCTTCTTTTGGAAAATTAAAAAAAAAAAAAACGAGAGGGGAGGATTTCCAGCCCCCCGCTCCCTCCCCTTTTAGTCGCCTTCTACGACACGCAGGGAATACGTGGGAAGTATTCTTGCTCCCCTATCCCCAAGGATATATTCTGGTGGCATTCCTTTCCCTGAAAAGCATAATCCCTTCCTGAATTCTGTATCTGCTACATTATTTCCCAACTCTATCTCTCCCTTGTCATACTGCCTCATCACAAAATACTAAGAAATGACAGTACTTCTGATCTTACTACTTCACTTTGTACAGACTACCTAGTTGAGGTTACACTGTGACAAAAAAAAGAGAAAGAGAGAGAGTGAAAGAGAGAGAGAAGGGGAGGAGAGGGCCCAAAGAATTCCTTATCTAAAAAGAGATCATCCCCTACTTGCTCCTGAATGTAGCACAGCTTTAGTCGAATCTATAAGCAAAATTCAACTTGAAACCAACTACTAATCCAATCTATAGGCTTACGCATTCACCAGGTTAAGAAACGGAAGTACTTTTGATTTACACAGATAACTTATCATCAATAAGGTCAGAATGGAATCTGAGTCTTCACCTGTCATGTCACTTTTATAAAAACAGATCTTAAAAAAGAAATAAGAGGAGGAAGATGAAGAAAAAGTTGAGCACCTTATAACACTTTTTTTGTTATCTGTTCCCACATTCATTATCTCTTCAACTTCTACATACTTAAACAAAATACTTAATAAATAGTGTAAAAATTTTCTTGTACTGGAAGAGGACTAAAGAAATTAGCAGGTGAGGCACAAATAATAAACAAGACAGAGGTGTATCAATGTCTCTGTACTTCCTCCCTCCTGCACCATACTGAGCAGCACATAATGAAGATGCTTCAGTTCATTCTATTCTCTGTAATGAAGTGATATTGATATATCAAAGGAATCATAATTTCAGAACATATACATATATTATTTTTTCATACATATTTGCCATTTTCCATGTTAGAAAGGTAGCAATAAGAAGTGGACTGAGCCTTAGAGGGAAATTCCTGACTTGGCCCCCTTCTCTGTTCCTTCTTTTGGAAAAGTAAAAACTGGAGGGGAGGATTTCCATACCCCCACTCACTCCCCATTCAGTCGCCTTGTACGACATGCTGGGAATACATGGGAAGTATCAATTTTCCCATATCCCCTATGGGTTAAGTTGTTAAAGTATATGTTGAGGAAATAATCAGGGACTGGCACAGGGGATGTGAAAAGACCCTGCCTGACCCCTTTTAAACACTTTCTTACCCAAACATCATCTTATAAAACCTGCCATTGAAAAATGAATTCTGCCCTGACCAGTTAAAAACTGCATAAGCTGAGAATTTCCAGAAGATTTACTGCAATAGTGGAAGACCCTCAACCCCTAAGTTCACTTAATTTTCCATAAACAAAAAAATGGTGCAGAAAAAACTCATCCATGCTCTTAAAAAAGCAGACATGGACAGTTATGAAGAAAAAGAAGTGAGTACCATGAAAATATTCCAGAGATGGCTACTGGTAAGTTCCTTTTGTCCTTAACCTTGTTTAATGTTTTAAATGAATACAGAACTGCAATATGAGGAAGAATCAACCAAGGAGCTGGTTTCTAATGTCTTAAAAGACAGAGGCTTCAACCCTGCATTCTAGTCTAAGTTGCACAGCAGCTCAGGGAAGGTACCTTGTAAATGCAGAAGAGGTGATATTCCTGAGATAACCAGGCTGCATCTGTTATGCAGGATGAAGAATATCTGTATCCTTGTTGAGATCTAACATGCTTCATTAATCTGAACTACTCCAGACTTAATGAAAGCACGAAAAGAAGCTACTCGATTTGCAACTACTTTGGGAAACAGAGACTGGATGGGGGTGAAGTTTTTCTGTTTGGAGGGTTCTAAAAAGTTTATAAGCTGATAAATTAGATGGTACCAGAAACAAGCAAAGAAAATTTGGCAACTGGGATGGGACATAAATGCTACCAAAAAATTTATCCTTCAAGATAAAAAATCTCGTCCAACAAAGGATTTTTCTCCTCAAGTAATCTTTAGTTGGATTCTGACACGTTGAAATATAGCCATGGCTTAACCAGTCAGAATGGTCCTTAAGCTTTGCAATGTATGTTGCTACACACTCAAAATGTTTGACAGTTATATTCAATTCACTTAGAGATTCCCATAAAAGTAATAATTTCACGATGAGTGAACTCAGGTGATAAGTTGTATTTCAAAACCTAAACCAGATCCCATCCAAAATAACTGAAATACCCATTTCATTCATAAGCGTAATGAAAGTGATGTTCTCTAGAATATGCCAATTTCCTCCCATATCAGTCACAGAGATGGTAACTCCTTTCACCAGCAAGAATTCTACCCCAGGGGATATTCCACATGACTTAAGGGGATAGTTCTAGAACAAAGCCAGGAATGGAACGTGTCAGAAAAATTACTAGGAAGATCATTGTAGAGAGATCTACTTGTTAGAAGAGGGGGTAGACTCCAAAACCTTATGACAATAGTAAATGGGGTGCATCACGGCCACCTAAAGGATACCAATAATTCTACTATGGCAAAGATCTGACTGTTTACCTGGGCTTTTAAGTTAGTCAGTTCTGAATCCAAAGGAGGACCATCCTGGGTAGGGGAATGATCAGCTGGAAGTACAAACTACTGTACACTGGGAAAGGCGCAAGTAATCACTCTCCTTCTGTTCTAGGATGTGATATCAGAATCTTAGTACTCTTAACTGATTCATCAAAACCACATCCTAAGCTGTGCACCAAACTATGCACTGCAGTAGGCCCTATGCACCCTACCAGTTCTATTGCTGAAGAAGGTGTACAAAGGATTTCCTCTTCAATGAGTGAGGTCGGGTACAGACTCTACCTCCTCTATCCAGGTACAGTACACCTTTCATCTGGATGTATCACAAAGATTCCTATGATGCACACACTGTGGGTAGCATAATGGCCATGCAAGTCACAGAACTCCAAACTTTTGGGACAGCAACTACCCTTCAAATGACTCCATCAATGAATCCAGTGATAGATGGATACCTGGAGGCAAATATATGAAAAACACTAGTAAAAGTTTGGAACTTTAAGGTAACTCCCAAATGAAAATAAACATGAAACCAAATGTAATTAGGAAGAGCATGCAATGCATATAAGAACGGAAAGTCTACATCTCTGATGCTTGTTCCCTTTAGGAATTCCCTCAATCAGGTGGCCATGGTAAAAGACTCTTCATAACTGTTGAGCTCCATTGCCTCACCCTTACCATTCCACTGGCAGAGGGCTACTCTAGCAAAGTGTTTTCAGAGGCTGCTCCCTAACGTTTCTACCTAATGCGTTCCAGCCTACTACTTCTACCTAATGTTCCTAGCTACTGCTAGGAATAGTGGTTCCAACAATGTTGTATGGTTGCGAGGCGTGGGCTATGGATAGAGATGTGCGCAGGAGGATGGATGTGCTGGAAATGAGATGTTTGAGGACAATGTGTGGTGTGAGGTGGTTTGATCGAGTAAGTAACGTAAGGGTAAGAGAGATGTGTGGAAATAAAAAGAGCGTGGTTGAGAGAGCAGAAGAGGGTGTTTTGAAATGGTTTGGGCACATGGAGAGAATGAGTGAGGAGAGATTGACCAAGAGGATATATGTGTCGGAGGTGGAGGGAACGAGGAGAAGAGGGAGACCAAATTGGAGGTGGAAAGATGGAGTGAAAAAGATTTTGTGTGATCGGGGCCTGAACATGCAGGAGGGTGAAAGGAGGGCAAGAAATAGAGTGAATTGGAGTCATGTGGTATACAGGGGTTGACGTGCTGTCAGTGGATTGAAGCAAGGCATGTGAAGCGTCTGGGGTAAACCATGGAAAGCTGTGTAGGTATGTATATTTGCGTGTGTGGACGTGTGTATGTACATGTGTATGGGGAGGGGGGGGGTTGGGCCATTTCTTTCGTCTGTTTCCTTGCGCTACCTCGCAAACGCGGGAGACAGCGACAAAGTATAAAAAAAAAAAAAAAAAAAAAAAAAAAAAAAAAAAAAAAAGGATGAGGCAAATGTAACTCAACAATGACCATGGCATATACGTATAATAATTAATGAAGTCACTACAACTATCCAATGGTCAACAATACAAAAACCGCTGATGGGATGGAAAAGTCCACATGAGAGACAGCTATAAAATGGAGATTATCAAGTAGGAATACATGGTCCAAAACAACAACCACTGAGCAAGAAAATGGCCCATAGTGAAAAATTGCTAAACAATGAAACCATTTCAACTATAAACCTGCACAATTATGTCCCAAAGAAGAACCAAGAGTAAGAAGTACTAGGCTGGGAAACAATCTAGAGCATGAACCATAAGGCAAGAGAATGACCCAAAAGGGCAAGACTAGGCAAGGAGAACGACCAAGGTAAGAAATGTTTGGCAAGGGAATATGTTTTAGAGTGAACTATTAGAAACAGGAGCAAGGGAACAGTTTTTAGAGTGAACTATTAAAAACAGGAACAAGTTTTTAGAGTGAACTATTAAAAACAGGAACAAGTCTTTAGAGTGAACTATTAAAAACAGGAACAATCTGATGTGAGAACAGGCAAAAACAACAACCATGTTTTTAATAAGGTCTGTCCATCATATGTTCAAAAGATAAAAAAATCTGAATGGAACTTAACGATTTAAAGCATCATCCTTGTATAAAGGACCTGCAAAATAGGCAATGCAGGAGTTAAACAAAACTTTTCATTCTAGTTCTAAATTCTTTTTGAAGTTTTGAAATAATAAATTCATAAATTAGGCATTGAACCTGTGCCACATGGGTAACAGCTGCATTTCCTTGCCACTGGGCCACTAGGGAATATATACAGTGGCAAAGCTGCAAGCAAATGACAGGAACACCAACATCAGCAGTCCTCGAAAACAGAAAACAGAAAAACAAGAAAAGAAATAAAATACATCCTGACAATATTTCACAGGGTGAAATCATACCAAGGAACAAATTCACACTGATAAGTGTGTTGTGACACACATAAAGAGAAAATACTGGAGGAATGAGGCCAATAGTTTGAAGACCAGCCTGAATCATGTGAGCCTCTAACATACGTATCTTAACAGAAGGGAACAACCCAAACATCTGTTTCCCTGGACTCAACACAAAAAAAGCAAAGAATAACACTTAGCCAATAGAACAGGTGAAACAAAATGTCCCAAATGGAGAAATTATGAGTACTATACAAAGACACAAGCCATAGGCTGTTGGTGAGGAGAGAAAAAGTATGGAATGGATGGATCGCACACGTTCACTACATCTGGATTTGGGCTCATGGTGTTCATTGTTTCTTCAGAGGAAAATATCAAGCAGTGGTCTGTGAAATTGTACAAGGTGATAGTGTTCTGAGAACAGATTGGTGGATTACCCAAACATTGGGATTTGTCTTATTTCCCTTAATCAATGGCAATAGATAACTAATATTATGGTGAAATTGTAACAATAAATTAGTACATTAGATTATAAACATGAAGCTACAATTGTTCATATAAAAACACTACATACAACTGGTACTTTGTAACTACATTGGCAAAGGTAATTATATTACAGCATACCTAGTCCAAGTTTGGTCTTAAGCTGAGACAAATTATATGAGGAGAGAAGATCAGCTGAGGGATGTCGTACATGAGTCTTTTCTCGTGGACCTTCCTCAAATGTGGCCTTATTTGTCAGGATTCCCCCTACAAATGAGAATGCTTCTACAACTAAATTGCATACAGTGGAATGACTCCTACATAATAAACTATACCTCTTTCTAAAATTCCTCTAAGAAATATGAATATAGAAATTACAAAATATCAAACACATTTTACTGACAATCAAAAGATTTAAACTAAATCTTAGTTCAAACCTTGTACAATTAGCTAACGAAAAACCTTTAATCTTATCATAATGATTACTCTATTGAATATCAAACAAGATTCTTTCAAGAGGAACTATATTTGAAATGCATATTCAAAACACCACCATCAGTACCAAAACTACGAAAGAGATACAGTTTGAATATTAGGTGTAGTACAGATGAATTACATGAAATAGCTTAATGGTACCAAGTGCATCTACAAGATTTCTTTCATCTGTTCTAAATCTGAGTAAGAGGTCAATAAACATTTAACATACTACGTCCAATTTTCAACAGGTTATTAACTAACACACACTTCAACACCATAATTGTACAAAGAGTAAACATTACTTCTTTCTCTGTGGGGTTTTTATCGTAAATGCACAATATGCTCTGTACATAAGCACCGACACTTAACAAAATGTGAACATAAACACATCATAAAAAATAAAGTGTAATCTACTTATTAACAGAGCAATTACTATTTTATTAATCAATATCAAATATGCCATTTTTACTGTATTATGTATGATTCAAGCCTTATTTCCTCTCTTGCAAATAATCAATTTGCCCTTTCATTTTTATGCATGGTATATCCTCCAACTTATTCCCACTCATTTAACTTAAGTTCATTTTCTATCAATCTTTCAACATCCATCCTTTCAACATGACCATATCAGCTCACCAAATTAATCTCATACTTTAGTAATTCACTTTCTTTCTTTCTTTCATGCCTTTCTGCATCTCCCCTTCGAATTTTTAGGATCGATAAAGGTGTCCGTCAAACACCAGAAACCCATTCTGAGTACCTCAACTAACATGAGATTCCTTAAGAAAGCCAAGACAGAAACCAATTTTCTTGTCATAAGCACTGGAAGAAAGCTCTTGTTGTGAAAGGAGTACCATATTCTTGATTTAACATACAATGTTCCTTGATGAAAAAGGCTTCAAGGAACCTGGGCAAATGAACAAACATTCGTCTATGAAATTCTCCATTAGACTGATGAAGTCTTCAAGTGCCCTGCCTAAAAAATTTCCCATGAGTAAATTCAAATTGGTTTACAGTATTCTTAATACTAATCATCTCAATTTTGTCATAATACTTTGGGTTGGAACTAATCTTTATCCACACAAGATGATCTTCACATTTCAGTATTCTAATGAGCTCTGCATGATGCATTTTTGGTGTAACTAGAAATGAAATGGTAACCATGTACAGGCAGTGCATGAATTTCACAAATGCATCCACCTAATCTTAAATGTATAAGGAACAGATTTTATACAATATGCAGAGCCCCAAAACAAACCAATGAAGTGCAAAAGATTTTGTTCTGTATGCTGAGATGGCAAGGGCAACTGAGGCTCTAGTCAAGGCCATCTCACTGACACTATATATAGTATATATACCCTAGCCTGAGCCAGGTAACCATTTTATTGACCAACCCCTAGGGGTGGATGAACATTTGGGGTGATTGTGCACCAACTGCAACAACAAGAATTCAAACCTATGCACTAAACCCTGGGTGGCCAGTGAATGCATCACTGAAGTCAGGAACATTAAATGCAACACCCTTAAAAGTTTGCTATCAATGATAAACTGCATTACCTGTATAGATTCCCCTAGAAAATAATGATCTTAACAGTCTGCTCCAAAAATGCTAGAAACAATGTCAAATCACACGTACACAGTCTCCTGCAAAGCATTCTTGTACAATGCTATCGCACTACCAGTTTTAATCATGTCATGAAAAAAGCTAGAGAAAAACTCTACACACAATGATTTAGTTCCAATCAATTCTTCAGCCTAGGGCTTTCTCTAAGAAAAGGGATAATATTCCATGAAAAAAAAATTGTTAAGCCTTCTCCATATTTTCTCCAAAACATCTGTTTCAAAATATCTAAACATGAAGATTCCAAACAAAAAAGAATTGATGCTGGATCTCCCTAGATGATGAGCCTTTAAAAGGGAATCTAGTGAGAGAAATGGAACATCATTAGTCTCTTGCACCAGGGATATTTTACATAGTCCTAGACTATAAGATGCATCCAAACGTTTCAACCTAAGATTGAGGTAATGATCCCTACCGCCTGTGCACTGAGAAATGCAAAAACAGAAGTCGGTAAAGGGAATTATTCTTCATGGAAAAGAGTTCTTCCCAAGTGTTCACTGCTAATGACAGGTTTTACAAGGGTCAAAGTGTGATTTCTCACAACATAATCTTGGACCTCTACAGGGCATTTGCCATTATGTTGCAAATCCTTTAGTGGAAATATTTCAGATAAAACTAAATCTTCGAGACCGTTAACGTTAAAATGCAATAAGACATCTCCACAAGTGGGAGAATATCATATGAACATCCATATAATAAGCAAAGAAAAAAATGTGGAGTTATTCATATTACAATAGGCTTCCTGATGAAAGGAAGCTAAACTTGGAGTCTAACAGGTCTCTTCAAACCTTAATTGGGTTTACAAAGGTTATCTTAGTCACAGATTTCTGTATATTTTCCTTTCTGGTCCACCTATTCAAAGCTTCACACAGTTCATGTGGTATATTCTTTATAAATCTCAACCTCTGAAGAGTAAGATCTTGTCCATCCATAATGCCATTCATTTGGCTTGTCACAAAGTCATTCCATCCTAAATGAAAAGTGATTCACTGCAATGGGCAGCAAAAATTTTCAAGAGCACCATTTGATCCAAAGGTTGTATGAAGGTAACTGACAGCAATCAATCCTCATATTTATGTTCATGGACTTTACATTCACTTGGGGATGCTTGGGATACAAAACATCTCATACAGATGAGATTTGTGAACATCAAGTCTGAGAATTATTTACAGTTTAGGTAAACTGATCAAACATAGTGAAAGAAGAGTTGTTTAGAGAAACATATAATGACAAAGGAGAAAAAGGTTAAGGACACTTGCTGGGTACAACTAGAAACAGTAGCTTAAGAAGATCCATACCTAAAATCATGGTTGAGGTCCTAGGTTTAAATAACTGGTGAAGCACTTCAAAGAATATATGTTCATTAGCTAGAATGGACATTGCAATGCAATGTTTTCAACAAAAGGAAGTCTAAAAATACAGATAGTACATGTGCAGACAAGGCAGTGTAGATAAAATGATGTGTTTCTAGCAAGGAAATATAAATTCAAAATTTACCTTCAGAAAGTAGTTAAGTAAATCACTATAAAGCAATGCTGCTGCGGTGTGCAGGCAAAGAAGTAATTGGCAATGTTGGAGAGGGTTGTAGACCATGGTTTTCTTCAAGTTAAACTCCAAATATGCTCCAACTCTAGGAGTTGAGCTAACAACAAAATACTCATGGACCATAAACAAATGATAGTTACCTCATAAAACTTACCATACATAGTTATAGAGCAGATACAACATTGAAGGGCCACCACCCTTTCACATGTCCATAAAGAGTGAGATATAAAACTCACCAGAGATATTATCATTATAATGGCATGTTATCCCCTGGGATAGGGGAAAAATATATGCATATCTCTAGGATGTTACAGAGGTAACCACATGAGGATGGAGTGAGAGGTTGGTAAATCTTATCCTTCTGTAGTCACTTTCTAATAGCAAGAACGGAAGGAGTCAAACAAAATGGATTTTCCTTAAAGATTTAGTTCATCCAATCCTAAAGCTAACTCAGGTAAGAAAGGCAAACAAGTATATAAATAAATAACCAGAAATCATGAATCAAACATGGGATGCAACACATATTGAGAGTAAATTATTGTTATCAAACTCATCTACAAGGCCACATAGAACCAGCAGGGGACCAAGGTCCCCTGCTTCTTATATCCTGATTCCATACCATCTATCATCCACAGAACTGTTCATGTATAATACATTTAGTTCTGGTTCTCTCTCTCTCTCTTATTTTTGAACTTTATAACCTAGAAAGATGATGATGAGAAAAATACAAAATAATCTTTGCAATGCAACAATTACAGGAATATAAAGAATAAGTAACTATCTATCTATCTATATCTGCAACACCCATTCTCAACTAGAACTCCCTCATGAGGGGGTGCCACTGCAACGATCTCCATAACTAGTGAACTCCAGAAAATGTATTACAAACATAAACTTCAAAACATGGAAGAAACTACAAGAATTCCCTAGAACACAGAAAGACACCAACAATGACAATTGAGACCCCACCAAAAAATGAGACTATCAAACTTGGTGAAATGAAATACCTACAAGGAGAGAATACAGAAACATTTGAGACTGGATACATTACTAAAAAGTTCCTTATGAATCCAAGATTCCAAAGCATGCAATGTGTGCTCGGGGAGAAAATAAATATTGCTAAACAAGCACTAGTGTATAGCATGTGTACTGTGTACTCGCCACTAGCCCTGCTAAATTGCAAGATCTTGTTGCTGGTGTGCCTACATACCACAGGTAAGTGGACATGTCATCTTTCTCCATCACTGCCTTGGATTTCATATAGGGTCCCCCCTTGAAGAAGGGAGCAAGAAGTAAACTCCTCCAGTTGCCCCCATCTCCCTTAATGTAGCCATGCTCACTTAAGACGTTAACTTAATATGCCATATCTGGTTTAAAACCAATAAAAATTACTAAAGTTCAAATTTCAATAAGGAAACACAAGTCTCAGATGAGAGAGGGATTTGAGCAGTCAGAAAATAAATAAAAATATCAAATACTGAACTTAAGTGAGATATTCATAATATACACACGCAAAACATATTAGGTCCAAATGTGAAAATAAAAAGTAAAGTCTCAGTCCCACCAACAAAGTGGCTACAGAAAACAAGTCATTCCATAAACCCATTTGGCTTATGGCCAGAGGAGCTAATAAAAGACTCTTCATTAAGCATCCCATCAATCACCTGGTAATTTTTCACATATCGTTTAACATTCTTTAGGTCCAGCAATCCTGTTTCTTTCAATCTCTAGAATGTCTGTTCTCTATAATTGTATCTAAAAGTAGATATTATGAAATCAACATCATCCTTGGTATTTCAGCATCTATCATCTGTAACTCCATTACCATAAGCATGGTGTGGATTGAGTACACAAAACCACTCAGCAGAACATGTGCATAAAACTCATCAGCTCACTTAAACTTTCAATCATTTTTGCTGTACACTGGTATTCACTGAGGTGAACATGAGAGAGTTATCTACACTACCCAAGTATTTTTAACTCATCCAGTTCCATACAAAATCAATCAGGTGAGACAAATATTTCCTTTCACTCTTATGCACACACAAATATTCTTCAAATCTTATCCTCTGTTTGGATTTTTTATTCCTTTAAATATCAACTTCTAATCCACTGTCTTCTCTTTTAGCCCATGCTTTCATTCTATGTGTTTCAATTACACTCGCAAAACATCATCCACTTAAACTAATTCCATATTCCCATTACAGGAGCAACCTCTTACAGAGCTTTAACAAATGTGATGATTAAGATTTCATTTCATAATGATATCCTTGCTTTTATCAACATGTGCATGAGATGTTTATGTTCGTGATAATTCTTGAGACAAACCAAATATACAATAATGTTCTATCAAATCGTTATCGGACCTAACATCTTCATATCATCCTCATTGTTAACTGTAAGTACGTACGTTTCATGAGTACATCCTGAGCATAATAAAGAGCTGCTGAAAAAAGAAAGTGTAGATGCTCTTTGTCCTGCACACCACCTCGTCGCTGCTTACTCAGTTCTACTACCAATGAAGTTATATCAAGTAATGTGCCACCTGCAAGAAAATACAATCAATGATAACCAACCTGGGAAGCTACAAACCATAACATAAAAAATGTTCATAATCTACATATACTTTTTGATCACTTGAAAACTAAATACCAAATGGTTAGATACTTCCATATGGATATAAATGATAAAAAGAAAAAAAAATATAAAAAATTTGATGAAGCTGGCCAGAACAGTCTGACAAAAGTGAAGATTTCATACAAATGTAAACACAAAAAAGACATTGGGAACACACGTATGTTCATAAAGAAATAACATAATTTTCTATCTTTCTGCACGCCAAGTCCCAAATCACCATGTTAAAATCTCAATCTCATTCAATCAACTAACCTCCTTTCCAACAACTACACCACCACTACCACATATATCACTAACTGCCCCACCACTGCCAACATATAATAATACATGCTACAGCTCCATTTCATCTTAATAACCATCTCACGATCAAAATTCTTATATTTCAGAAAAATGTTCAAAAAATATATGGGAGAAAGATTACTTCCCATGGATTCCTTGCGTGTCATAAAAGGCAACTAAGAGGGGAGGGAGCAGGGGCTGGAAATCCTTCCCTCCAGTTTTTTACTTTTCCAAAAGAAGAAACAGAGAAGGGAGCCAAATGAGGCTTTTTCCTCTTAGCCTCAGTCCTCTGTTCTTAACGCTACCTCACTAATGCGGGAAATGGCAAATATATATGAAAAAAATTATTTACCACACCATTCACCAGTGAAAGAAAAGTTACCTGCTTTCTATTCTTGAGCTGACTCATCACCCAAATAAACAAGAAGGTTTTTTTTAGTGACAGCAAAACAGTGCCTGAGATAACAGAACTAGATGAAAATTCAATTCGAAGGTTCTATATACTCCCACAGCCATTACATAAGTTTTCTTTGGCATCTTTTTCCCATAAATCTTGGTTTCATACCTGGTCTGGTGTGTAATCTTTCTCATCTATAATTTTCTGGAGTTCCACCTTAGCACGCTCTAAAGCCTCTCCATCAGCTGTTGCAGACTCACATGACAGTCACATTTCTCAGGCCAACACATCTCACAAAACCATGAAGCCAGCCCTGGCTAGAAGTGTATTTACTCTCACCTTCTTTCTTCAATAACTCCTTTTGAATCTTGATGACTTTATTTCTAATAATCTGTCTAGTCACAGGAAACCGTTGCATCCATCTTCCCAGGGCATCCTCCATCTTCACACACGGTGACATCCTGATATGCACTGCTCTCTTCAAAATGGTTGGCTGAGAAAAGGCTTTCCTGATGATTTGCTTTTCTTCTTTATGGCTTTATGGTGCAGATACTGCTCTCATTAATGCTATAGTGGCAACTAACTCCTGAAGTGCTAAACCCTTCCTCAAAGTCCACTTAGTATCTAGAATTTTTCTCTAATATCATAACAATGAGCAACTGGGGTAAAGCTCTTCCTTATCCTCTTGGCAGGTCTGCTGTAGTAGGCATGTTTGTTAGATGCTTAGCATAGTGATGACTTGTTCAAGCGGGTAGAAGAGTAGAAATATAAAGGTGGCAAAAGACATGTACTTTACGAATGCTTGCAGAGACCTGATGTGGTGGCAACATGGCATGCATAGCATCAGCACCCCAGCTGGGCTCATGCCGTATCACAATGGTTTGTGTGAAAATAAAAAAAAGACAGAAATTTATGCATTCATGGCATATCAAAATCATTACATCAAATCATGCTATATCCTCACTCTATAGTACCAGCAAAGTGAAAATTCAGACAAGGTGGTTTTATGAAGCTAAAGGCAAAAAAATGAAGAGGTGAGGGTAAAAGATGAGAGAATGAATATGCAGGAAATGAGATAAAAATGCCAGAAAAATCCAGAGGCAAATATGGCAGAGTGAGCTCAAGGATAAGAATAATAAAGAAAGTACAGTAAGTAGTGCTTGTTCAAGGACTGTGAACTAAAAGGAAAGGAGAGAGTGATGAGAAAGTGAAAAGCAAAGTATGGAAGTGTTCCTGTGTATGGTGGAATGAGGAGGTAAAGAAAGTAGTAGAAAGGATGTAGAGGCAAAAATTACATTTCTGTAGAAGACTCTTCCATAGAATGTTGAGAACAAGAAAAAAAAAGGAGTCCAAGAAATATATTAAAAGCAAATAATAAGATATGAGAAAGGAAATGGCATATGAAGGAGGCCTTCTGACATCAGATGAGGTGTTAAATAGATGGAAGAAGTACTTAAAAAACGAGATTTGTCGAAAGAAAGAAGGTAACTGGCTCCTTAGTGAGAATTTCTTCTTTTTTTCTATCAAACATATCCGCCATTTCTCTCATTAGAAAGCCAGCACTAATGAGAGGTACCACAAAAGCACAATGGATGGGGTAAATAGTTCAAGAACTTAGGCATCTAAATGAGCTGCCTGAAGGGTAATTCCAGTCTGGGGTAGCATAAGAAATGGTGACATTTATAGATGTGGAACATTAAAGAAAAGACAAGTGCACTGTAAAAGAGGAGATTTAGAGAAATATCTTGAAGTGGTCTGGTCATTTTGAGAGGATGCATAATGGTAAGATGGTATACGAAACACAGACGAGCAAGGGAAAAGTAAACAGTTAAAAGGGAAGACAGACTGGGAAAAGGACCAAGGGAGATGTGTCGGTGATAGAATATGCTATGGGGGTATGTTTAGATAGCACATCCTTAAGATATTTTTGTCATGGCCACCTTCCCAGGTAGAAATTCTCTCGGGAATGAGGTAACAGCAATTCAGATATGTACTGTACATTCTCTTCATCACTTGTTAATTCAATATCATAATCTGGCTCTCCTATTTTTAAGCACAACCAAAAGGCTTTCATTTCCAATTACACTTAATTTTCTTCTCTGAAATAATTTTACAAAAGTATCTGCAGCTGTCTTCAAGTACATTGTTGACTGATTCCACTTACTGCTTATGGAAGTGACCTATCAACTTTTGTTCAACTTAATCACTACTTATTCAACTCCATCCATATCAAAAGCCATGATTCTTGTACCAGACAATCAGAAAGTACACTATTGTCCCCTTCTTATTCTAAATTTAATTTGTTTTTCATACATATTCGCCACTTCCCACGTTACCAAGGTAGCGTTAAGAACAGAGGGCTGAGCCTTAGAGGGAATATCCACACTTGGCCCCTTCTATGTTCTTTCTTTTAGAAAATTAAAAATGAGATGGGAGGATTTCCAGCCCCCAGCTCCCTCCCCTTTTAGTTGCCCTCTACGACACACAGGGAATACATGGGAAGTATTCTTTCTCCCCATCAGATCATTTACTCGATCCTACAGAATCTTTGTAATATCTACATAGGAGTGCCCAGAGAATCCTATTTCCCTATAAGCAATGAACTTCATGCAACCCTTTCCTATCCACTTCCTTAGTCTACTACGATAAAATTTCACTGTCAAGTTAAATTGCAAAATCTCTCCCATGTCCTATACCTTTTGAATAAGTCCGATCAATTCAATCACACTTTACCACTAATAACTCTATCAACATCCTTAACCTAATACAATCAACATACTTTCAACCCTTCACCTTTCATAACTACTACTCACAGTTCAGGTTTCGCAATTATGAAAAAAAATTCATTCTCGCATGATTCTGTGACACTTTAATACTTCTTTATATAATACTCACTGGAATGGATTTCCTTAATAAACGAAGAGAGAACTGTAAGGACTCCAGATCTTCCGAGACCAGGTACACAGTGAAACACAATTGGACGTAATTTATTTCTCTGCTGTCGCTGGAATGTGTGAACTTCTGCCAGAAATTGCAATAATGGGCTTGGACTTTCTGGCATAGCACTGCGAAAGAATTACAAGTAAGGTCAAACAATATCATGGAATTAAAAGCTTTAATGACAGATTTCTAAAAATTAAAAACTTATATCCTAATAAACAAGGAACCTTAGCTCGAAACACAAAAAAGAGATTACACAAAAGAGATAACAAAAGATTAAGTGTAGGATGGCAAACGTGATAGTATTTCTGACATGTGCAAGAGAAGAGTGCGACATGCAGCAGGTGGGAGTTATGCACTTGATAAAGGATAGTGAGCGGTAGGCTGAAGAAGTTAAGTTACTGGCAAAAGAGAAAGAGTGGTATAAGGGCATATTTGAGGGGTTGCAGTGCAACTGTCTGGGAAATGTACGAGAGACAACAGCATAGAGGGCAAGAGGAAAGTACAAGGGCTGAAAAAGGGGGGCAAATGTGAGTTGGGTTAATGAGTATCAACAAACTTTAGAAAGAATAAACAAAATTATTTGGAAGGAAGTAAACAGTGTGGAGAACAAGAGAACAAATGGAAGCATCAGTGAAGGAAGCAGATGAAAAAGTGGTAATGTGTAAAGATGTGAGGAAGAGATATAGTGGGTGTTCCATTCCAAGGACTGTTGAATGTACTTGATGATAGAGTGGCAGATGCATGGTGTTTTGGATATGAAGATATGTGATGGAAGAAGGACATGGCAAGAGGTCTGGTGGAAAGAAGACATAAAAGCCTTGTGTAAGATGAAATGCTGCTGAATTTCACAGAAAAGGCAATGCCTGTGTTGTTGATTGATTATGCTGGATTTTCAATTCAAGCATGGAACATGGTAAGGTGCCTCACAATTAGCACAATGCCTGTATAGTGCCACTGTCTAATAGCAAGCAGGACAAAATAAAATGTTTGCAACACTGAGGTATCAGTCTGTTAACTGTTCCTGGTAACTTGCAGGGGAGAGTGGTGATTAAGAGGGTAGTGGCATGCACAGAGCATCAGGTAGGAAAGGAATTATAAAAGATGGGTGGATCATGTGTCTGCTTCTAAGAATGTGTGTGAGAAGAAATACTTAAGAGAAAGATAAGGATTTGTTGGTGGCATTTACGGAAATGGAGAAATGCATTGCCAAAGGTATTACAAACATATGGTGTGGGGTAAAGCTACTAGAAGCAGTGGAGAGTTTTTATCAAGAAAGTAAGACTTTCAGTGCATACAGGGAGAGGGGAAGAGTGGTTCCAGATGAAGGTCAGCTTGCAGCAGGGGCATGTCATGTCACTAAGGCTGTTTTGTCTTTGTTTATGGAAGGGGGTGTGGTGAGGGAGGTAAATGTGAAGGTCTTGGAGAAAGGGGCTGGAGGGCCTGGGAGGTGAGTCAGTAACTGTTTACTGAAAGCATGGCACTGGTGACAGATTCACATGAAAAACTGCAAAAATTGATTTGTGAGAATGTGTGAAAGGGGAATGATGAAATTAATTATGAAGAGAAGCAAGATTCTTGAGTTTAGCAGTAGAATGAGACAGGTCAGTTAAGGGGTGTGAGTCTAAACAAAGAAGACCCAGAGGAAGACATTTCTTTTTTACATATGTGGGGGTAAACATGTCAGAGAATGGAAACATGGAAGCTTAAGTGAGCTACAGGGTGGGTGTGGGGAATAAGGTCTTAAGTGCTGGCTCACTACACAGCTGGCAGCAATCTTCCTAGTACCCAGGTGGGTAGTACCTACCAAACTTTACCTACTGATCACCTTCCCCCATAGCAACATAACAAACACTAATTCCAGTGCTTCCTAAATTTGTGATTCTAATATAATCAAAATTTTCCCCACCTGGGAGGCCATCCTAGGAACTGAAGATGAATGATTACACGAGATAACTTGGAAGTCCGGTGTGTAACATGAAGAACACGCTGGTACGACACTGGAGAACCAGCTTGACGGCAGCTATGTAGTATAACAGTGAACTGGCCATAGTCTACACTGGAAGATACTTCACTTGGCAAATAGACTTGACCTTTCACCTGTCACATAAAGATATACAGATGACATCAAGAGCATTTCATCAGTATGCACAAATTACACTAAGAAAACTGATATCATACTGCTACTAAACAACACCACAGCATTTTGCAGGAAAAATTACTAAGACAGCCTTAAAAACTTTCTATCTGACCTAGGGGCAATTAATAACGCCTTTAAAAATGCAACATGTATAACAAAATTTCTATATTACAGTATATCCTAATACTTTACAAAACATGCATTTCCAACCCCTAAAATTTTTCATTTGATTATCTTTTCCATCTTACTACAGGGACGTTAAAAACTAAAATATCTAAAATCTGGAAACTTCAAAAACATGAACAATTTCTTTATGATTTCATCAAGCTAGAATCTTTGATTTTAAACACTCTTTTCAACTGCACATGATCAAAGTATGGAGGAGTGCTCATACTTCTTTTCAAATCCACACTAGTCATTTTCTTCTGCAAAAAAATCAAAATACTTAAATGACTAAACTACAGAAAAGTGCATGGTGGTAATAGTGTGTAGCCTTCCTTTATCGCAGTATAGTGACTCATGTTTACTACTGTTTCATCCATAATTCTTAGTTACAAATGTAACGTATGTTCATACTTATCATCCTTTATCAGACACTTTTACTCCTTAAAAAATGCATTACAGTTTCAACAGAAGAAATTGGAGAATAATATACAAATATGCAATCCTAGAAAAGTTCCTAATACCTCGAACCAATTCTCATTGATATAAGTAATAAAAAATCCCTTCTACCTTAATCAGCACATTCTTCTTTAAAGTCCCCTGCAAGGGAGGGTATTCCTAAGTCTAGTTCATCCTTAAGTTGTCTGTTTCAGCTACCTCAACAAATTCTGTACACAGTCACACAAGTTTCAGGAAGGCTCATCAGTAAAATCATACGTGGTGTACACTTAATTATCACATGCGTAAGTAAAATGTCACAAAATCATTAAGCTTTACAAAAGAAATTTTTTTTTTTAAAGTTTTCATTAATTTCCAGTTGAAATTTCATTACCTAACTCCCCTCTACATACAACTGCATAAAAAAAGCAAATCTATCTATCTACTTACCTATATCTCTGATGCCTATTGCCTCCAGGAATACCCATCACTGGAGTGGCCATGGTAAAAGAGTCTCTACTTAACCCTGTTCATACATGCCTCCCATGCATTCTGCTTTGCATAATACTTGAAAGCTGCAAGCCTAACTGTTCAGCTATAAGCTCAAGGCCTCATGAACAATGTGATGATGAAATACAGGCTAACATAAATATCACATAGTGAATTTCTTGCCTCCTTACAAGAAGAAATATGAGTTACTGGATAACTGCTATTTCCCTGGCTATCATGGAACCATTTTCTGTAGTTTTTACTGATATATATACCTCATTCCAAGTGCTTTCTTTGGTGAGTTTTCATGGTAATGCTGGAAGTGAGGTACATCCTTTATTAGAACTGTAACTTGGAAAGGAAAACCATTTTTCCTATAGATGTCCTCCACTAGGCAAACATGGCCACCCTATTTGTTGCTGAGGAAAATCAATACTATTGCAAAATACACTACTATCTTGACTAAATAAATATGAAGCACACAATGCATGAGTAAGCAAAAGTAATCTACAGTGTACATATGCTGTGACCAAATCATACCTCTGCATCTGAATTGAGGCAAACGATGATTTCCACTTGCTGTTCCCAGACCATGGTCCAAAAGTCAACAAATGTTGCTGGCATTGGTGCCTGTGTCAGGATCAGGGGAAAGCTCTCTTCTACGGATTTAAGCTAAAAGATAAAACAAGAGTCTGGTCAGGATAATGTAGCATATCATGGGAATAAAATCTGTCAAGTAAACTGTTTATGTATGAAGAATGAGCTGTCTCCTCCATGCAGTCTTCTGTAAGCACCCAAATCTTAGTAAAACTTTTATCACACTCTCCCACTGACACTCTACTAACAAAACAGTACACCACAGTGTTTCTTCACCTTATTCTCCCCATTCCCCCCACCTCCTTTCATCTCACAAGTGACAAGCTCATAGTCATCCTCATCATGCCTCTCTTTTCCCTCCCCTTAACTTATCTTCCTGCATCTGAAGCCCCTTACAATTTCCATGGGACTCCTGCAGCACTCAGAAAGCTGGTCATAAGCATGATGATACAGTGTGTATACCTTAAAAAGGAGAGAGCAGGGCAATAAAAGAGTAAGTGTTCAGTGTCTTCACTATGGTAAATGCACTGCTGGCACAAGAGGTCGTGTGATATGCTGTAACTGTGTTCATAATACTGAAGCAATGGTTCTGGTGTGGGTGGTGTTTAAGATTGAGTTGGGAAGACATATGTTCAGTGCTTGTCAGGTCATTTCGGTGCACATATGTTTTGTCAGGATTATGTTCAATGAGGAAGGTGGAACTTATGAAAACAGGTTTCTGAAATGGGACAGGAGTCAGTTATTCATTTCTACTTAAGGATACGTGGTTTGGATGGAAAAGGTCTAATGCTGCTGCAAAGAACTGAGTGCTGGGCATACTGAAGATGGATTGTATAGGGAGGATCTTTGTTTCATTGTATAGGTACTGTACTGAGTGTTTATTTTTGCTAGGCAGCCAATTATTGTTCTGAGTGCTATATTTCTTTATGTGTTTTGCAGCTTCATCATATCTGCTTTTTACGGGGTAAGGCATAGATTAGTAGATTAAGTGTTGGTAGACGATACCAATGTGATTCTTTCTCGTCCAAATCTAGTATAACAAAGTGTTCTGAGGGCATTTAGTTTTTTCTTTTGTGAAAATGTTTGCTTTGTTGGGGGTTAATGTCACTTGTGTGTAGTAAGCAATCCCAAGAATAGTTGGAGTTTTTTCAAAAGTGAACAATTGTCCATTCAGAGTGATGGGAGGGTGTACATTGGATTTATGCTTGTCTCATGTTAAAAAGGTGACTGATGTCTTCTATGGAAATGTCGGCATTCTGTTTTGGAAGAGCCACTGTTCTAACTAAGTAATGTAGTGTTGCATGTTTCTTGTTGCACAGAGTTGGCTGCGGTGAAACAATTATGAGATCATCAGCATATAAAAGGTGTACAGAAGGTGACAGGTCAAGGAGGAAGAGATTGAAGAGGGCCTGAAGAAGAACTACTCCCTGGGTTTTAGAAGTGAAGCCTTTGTGGTCTGCAAAGAAGTTGGCTACACACCTTACACAACCCAAATCACCTAAGCACTCTATCCTTTACGTTTTCATTAATCCATTCATTTGTTCCGTATCTCACTTTAGTACCCTTATTTTTCACTAGATTTGCTCCTCTTAATCCATGCAACTCTAATAATCTAACTTCACAGATTACACTCTCTTTGTTACATGATAAATAATCAGTTCATAGGAATATCAATCTTAAAAGATATTAAAATTGCATATAACTTCCAATGCAGTAAATGAATCTGTAAGGATACCGCATATCAAAAATACTAAGCCTAAGTCTTACACAAAATCTTTTCATTATAAAAGCCTCTCAATTTTCATGGAAAAACTATCCTTCAGAAACACATAAAAGGTGAGTATGTCTTACTTTCATGGACCTACAATTACTAAAGTTCTGTACCTTTCAAATGAACTGCAATATGTAAGAGTTTGTAACTGCAAGATATTGCATCTAGGACCTTCTCTAAACATTTGAAGTCAGACTGTAACACCCTGAATCTTTATACAAATATTTCAATTCACTGCAAATCTCTGAACATGAACAGCAAGGTATCAAATCCAAAAATATTTCTATATACTTCATTACACATCAGTGACTCGTGGATAAGATTCACATCTAGACCTACCTGTTCTGTACAATTTTCAAGTCTCCGAACAACTCTCCACACTCATTTATATTTGCATTCCTTACATAAAACAAACACAATTTTCTTCCACCTTACTTGTGAGTGATTATCATTATTTATTTCCCAAGACCAATACCTATGAAAGGATCCTGGTATTACCTAGGTCCTCTTTCTAAAGGCTCCTGCAACCCAAGGCTGTGCTACTTCCAGTAGTAGGAAAATGTGGATGCCTTTGGACTGATAAGTTTTCTGACAAGATTGTACTGCCAGTGACATTTAAACTGCGGTGTAACCTCAAACAGGTGGAGTGTATGATGTGAGATACCTCGTCATAAACACAGATGATATGAATCTAAGTGATATTACCCTCATATCAATACTAGAAAAGCTAAAGTGCTATGCAATCTACCTGTAAATGAGAGGCATTGATGTAGTCATCTCTGGAAGATGGAAGAGTCACTCTAGTATGGTCATATGGTAGAATGTCAGCAAACCGATTCTTCAGCGGATAACATCGAGCAACTGATACCTTTAGTTCTCCACATTCCTTTTCCTGAAACATTGTAAAGATACATATGAAAAAGATTCATAATACAGTAAGTGTTAGTAATGAATTTTGCTAATGCAAACTTTGTATAATACGACAAAGGTGTAACATAAATTGTGCAAAGGGGTTCACACTCAGGATTTTACGATACACTTAATCACCACTGGCATGACAGAATTTCTAAAAGGCTAATGTCTATCTCAGCAATGTCCACCTTCACTCTATGCTTCCACTTCACTACCGATCTCCCTTACATCTTTTTCTCAATTCTAATTAGCATTCTTATGTCATTCTTCCTCTATCCATACTCTACAAAGTAATAATTCATCAGAAATTCTTCCTATAGTAAAAATTCCTTTCTCTGCATCATATGTCAATGTAACATTCTCATTTCTCATCTTTTGCCATTTACCATTTATTTTTGCTGTGCACTCACATTTCACTACCACTTATTACTAAAGTATCCCTTCAATGAGATTTCTCATGCATGTGGGTCACATTCTTTCCCTCCAAAACTTTCCTCACAATCAAGTTTTTCTTAAATTTTCAATTAAGGGGAAAGTCTTGAAACCTTAAAAGCGTAACAAGCTATAATGTCATACAAGCTGTGTTTACATGACCTAAAACATTGACAACATACAAGCAATCTCTCCATTCATCCCTTTGATACATTTGTTTAAAAGAGGCTGTATTTGCTCTGCAAAACCATCTGGAAAAGTTATTCACTCAAACACATTTTCATCCTTCAAACTTTGTTACTCCCCATTTCTCCCTTTCATCCTTCAAACTATGTTATGCCTATCTCCATGACACTTATTTGTACTAACTCCAAAAAAACATGGGATTCCTAACTTTGTGAGTGCAAGCTTCTTTGCCTTGTTTACGGCCCTAAAAGACTATGATGGACTTTTTCCTTAGATGTGAAGTACTACACAGTCTTGAGGATCCTGATTAAAACTTAATTTCACTTAAACATCGAAGCAAGACAGAACACAGAGGGTTCTCCAAATCTTTCCATGAATAAGATTCTAAACCCCATGGAGACATACAATTTGATTTTTATCTTGAAATTCATATGCAATGTAGGAAATAACCAAAGTTAAAAAAAACACAAAAATTACCACAATCTCAACTAGCTCCTTCCATTTCAATTCCAAATTTGTTGGTCCATTCAAAGACTTGCGATCTAGTCCTTCCACCACCTTGCTTAAGCGTTCCGTTTCAACAGCAAGTTTCTGTAGCTTTTCATCATCTGACAATGGATCCACAACTGTTGGTTTTCGATTCTGAAAGAGCAGAAATAAAAATCAAATGCATTTTAAAACTAATCCAACAAAAACTATCAATGAGAAGGATTCCCCAGGAGCACTAATTCATTTTAGTAAATTGCAAATGGATTCAGGATGTGTTGGTGAACATGAGCCTAACAGTGAAAATGAAAACAACTGGAGAAATCTTCCTCAGTGAACTTTGCAAAGAAAATGGAATTTATTTTTTAATCACAAGCTTGAAAACAAATTATGGAAGATGCTCGCACTTACTGTCTTGTTGATGTACTAAAACAGTAATCAATATAAGAAAAAATATTTGGTTCCAAACTGTTACTTTACCAAACTCTCCCTTAATGTCATCTTACAAAATGTACTGGGATGATCATGTGAAATCTTAAACTTCCATCATTCCTCTTTCCTACCCAAACATTCATGTCTCCCACCAAAATACTGCTTGATTCCATTCTTATATATAGACTTTCAGAATATGGTTTGGAACAAAGCATTTACCACTTCACAAGTTTCCTCCTCCGATACAACAACACTTCCCTCTGAGTCCTGAAGTTTAATTTTTTCTTCATTTTACTAAATATTTCCTTTTCATATATCTATGGTACAGCTTTGAATAATCAATTATCCTGTTAAATTTTTCCTACATTCCTGTCCTTAATTCAGTCCTTTGGATTTTTGAAATGTTGAAAAATGCCTCTTTCCTTTCTGATCCTCCGACTCATTTCCTACCCTTACAGTAACATCAAACTAAAATTTGGCAGTGGACTTCTATTTCTTACTTTATGTTGCTATAGAAATCATTTAGTTCTGAACAGTTACCCCTGGTGTATCATCTAATGTGATCATATCTTCTTTATTTCCTTAACTTCATAAGCTGCACATCCCATGTCTACTGGCTCCAATAGATTTCTTGCCTTACTTCCCTCTCTTAATGCCTCTTTTATGCTATCAGCATCAATCTGCATCCTTCTGCCTCATGCTGTCCATCTTCTTCCCACCCATTTTTTTGCTAAAGCCTCAAGTTTGATTTCATCCACTTCAGCAACATTTTTTCTCTCTAACGTTTAATACTTATATTTTACTTTTCATACATATACGCCACTTCCTGTGTTAGCACCGTAGCGTTAAGAACAGAGAGCTGAGCCTAAAAGGGAAAATTCTCACTTGGCCCCCCCTCCCTGTTCCTTCTTTTCGAAAAGAAAAACCTGGAGGGAGGATATCTAGCTACCCACTCCCTCCCCTTTAAGTCACTTTTTATGACACACAGGGAATAGGTGGGAAGAATTCTTTCTCCCCTATCCCAAGGAGAAAGTTGAGAGTAAATGTGAATAAGAGGAAGGTTATTAGGTTCAGTAGGGTTGTGGGACAAGTTAATTGGGATGTAAGTTTGAAGAGAAAAACTGGACAAAGTGAAGTGTTTTAGATATCTGGGAGTGGACTTAGCAGCAGATGGAACCATGGAAGCAGAGGTGAGTCAGAGGGTTGAGGAGGGAGCAAAGGTTCTGGGAGTGATGAAGAATGTGTGGAAGGAGAGAATTTTATCTTGGAGCAAAACAATAGGAATAATACTTCCAACAATGTTATATGATTGCAAGGCATGGGCTGTACGGAAGAGGGTATACCACATGATTCCAATTCACTCTATTCCTTGCACGCCTTTCACCCTCCTGCATGTTCAGGCCCCGATCACTCAAAATCTTTTTCACTCCATCTTTCCACCTCCAATTTGGTCTCCCATTCTCCTTATTCCCTCAACCTCTGATAAATATACCTTCTTTGTCAATCTTTCCTCACTCATTCTCTCCATGTGACCAAACCATTTCAATACACCCTCTTCTACTATCTCAACCACACTCTTTTTATTACCACACATCTCTCTTACCCTTTCATTACTTACTCGATCAAACCACCTTACACCACATATTTTCCTCAAACATCTCATTTCCAACACATCCACCCTCCTCCGCACAACCCTATCTATAGCCCACGCCTTGCAACCATATAGCATTGTTGGAACCACTATTCCTTCAAACATACCCATCTTTGCTTTCCAAGATAATGTTCTTGCCTTCCACACATTTTTCAACGCTACCATAACTTTCGCTCCCACTCCCACCCTGTGACTCACTTCCACTTTTATGGTTCCATCCGCTGCTGAATCCACTCTCAGATATCTAAAACACTTCACTTCCTCCAGTTTTTCTCCGTTCAAACTTACCTCCCAATTAACTTGTCCCTCAACCCTACTGAACCTAATAAACTTGCTCTTATTCACATTTACTCTTGGCTTTCTTCTCACACACTTTACCAAACTCAGTCACCAACTTCTACAGTTTCTCACCCAAATCAGCCACCAGCACTGTATCATCAGCGAACAACAACTGACTCACTTCCCAAGCCCCCTCATCAACAGACTGCATACTTGCCACTCTCTCCAAAACTTTATATTATGATATCTAATCACTGTTTTCCACATCAGGAAACAGACAAATAATGGCCCATCCACTCATATGCACATATATATACATAAACACTCATACACGCACAAATACATATCAACATATACACATATACATACATACACAGACATATACATTTATACACATGTACATATTCATACTTGTTGGCCTTCATCCGTTCCTGCCACTACCCCACCATACAGGAAATAGCATCGTTATCCCTGCTATACTGGTGTAATGCCAGGAAAACCAACAAAACAGGCCACATTTGATCACACTCCTTCTCTAGCTGTCATGTGCAATGCACCGAAACCACAGTTCCCTATCCCTGCGAACTTTTCCATGGTTAATCCCTGATGCTTTATATATTGAGAGAATGGGGAAATTATAGAGGTGAGGTCAGGTGAGCTTGGGAAGGAGACTTGTGTAAGGAAGTGCCAGGAGAGATTAAGTGCAGTATGGCAAAAGGTGAGAGCAATTAACATGAGGGGAGTGGGTGTGAAATGGGATGTATTTGGGGAAACAGTGATGGCATGTGCAAAAGATGCATGTGGCACGAGAAAGATGGGAGGTGGGGAGACTAGAAAGGGTAGTGACTGGGTGATGAAGAAGTAAAGTTGTTAGTGAAAGAGAAAACAGTGGCATTTGGACAATACTTAAAAGGAAGGAGTGCAAATGAGTGGAAGATGTAAAAGAAAGCAAGAGGTCAAGAGGAAGGTGCAAGGGTTGAAAAAGAGGGCAAGTCAGAGTTGGGGTGATAAAGTACCGTTAAATTTTAGGGAGAATAAAAAAGATGTTTTGGAAAGAGGTAAATAATGTGCATAAGACAAGAGAACAAATGGGAACATCAGTGAAGGGAGCAAGGGGGGAGAAGTAATAACAGGTAGTGATGAAGTGAGGAGATGGAGTGAGGATTTTGAAGGTTTGTTAAATGTTTTTGATGATAAGAGTGGCAGATGCAGGGTGTTTTGGTCTGGGTGGTGTGCAAAGTGAGTGGGTCAGGGAGATTAGTTTGGTTAAGAGAGAAGAGGTAGCGAAAGTTTTGCAGAAGATGAAATCTGGCAAGGATGGTATTGCAGTAGAGTTTATCAAGAAAGGGGGTGACTGTGTTGTTCATTGGTTGGTAAGGATATTCAATGTATGTATGGATCATGATAAAGTGCCTGAGGACTGGCAGAATGCATGCATAGTACCAGTGTACAAAGGCAACGGGGATAAATGTGAGTGTTCAAACTACAGAGGAATAAGTTTGTAGAGTATTACTAGGGGGGGTATTGATTGAGAGGGTGAAGGCATGTACAGATTATCAGATTGGGGAAAAGCAGTGTGGTTTCAAAAGTGGTAGAGGATGTGTGGATCAGGAGTTTGCTTTGAAGTATGTGTGAGAAACAGGTGGATTTGTATGTAGCATTTATGGATCTGGAAAAGGCATAATATGATAGGGTTGATAGAAAGTATATATAGTGTGGAAGGTAAGCTGCTAAAAGCAGTGAAAAGGTTTTGCCAAGGATGTAAGATATGTGTACGAGTAGGAAGAGAGGAGAGTGATTGGTTCCCATGGAAGATTGGTCTGTAGCAGGGGTGTGTGATGTCCCTGTGGTTGTTTAACTTCTTTATGGATGGGGTGGTTAGGGAGGTAAATGCAAGCTTTGGAAAGAGGAGCGAGTATGCAGTCTGTTAGGGATGAGAGGGTCTGGAAAATGAGTCAGTCATTGTTCAACGAATATACAGCACTGGTGGCTGATTCGAGTGAGAAACTGCAGAAGTTGGTTTTGGTGACTTAAGTTTGGAAAAGTGTGTGAAGGGAAAAAGTTGAGAGTAAATGTGAACAAGAGTAAGGGTTGAGGGACAAGTAAATTGGCATGTAAGTTTGAATGGAGAAAAATTGGAAGAAGTAATGTGCTTTAGATATCTGGGAGTAGACTTAGCAGGAAATGGAACCATGGAAGTGAAAGTGAGTCACAGGGTGGGGCAGGGGGGCAAAGGTTCTAGGAGTGATGAAGAATGTGTGGAAGGACAGAACATTAGCTTGGAGCACAAAATGAGCATGTTTGAGGGAATAGTAGTTTTAACAATATTATATGGTTGCGAGGCATTGGTTAAAGATAGGGTTGTACAGAAGAGAGTGGATGTTTTGGAAATGAAATGTTTGAGGACAATATGTGGTGGGAGGTGGTTTGATCGAGTAAGTAATAAAAGGGTAAGAGAGATGTGTGGAAATAAAAAGAGTGTGGTTGAGGGAGCAAAAGAGGGCGTGTTGAAATGGTTTGGATATATAGAGAGAATGAGTGAGGAAAGGTTGACAAAAAGGACATGTGTGTCAGACTTGGAGAGAACAAAAAGAAGTGGGAGACCAAATTGTAGTTGTAAGATGAAGTGAAAAAGATTTTGAGCAATCAGGTCCTGAACATACAGGAGGGTGACAAGTGTGCAAGGAATAGAGTGAATTGGAACGGTCGTATACCAGGGTCGACATGTTGTCAATGGACAGAACCACAGTATGTGAAGTGTCTGGGGTAAACCATGGAAAGGTCTAAGGGGCCTGGATGTGGATAGGGAGCTGTGGTTTCAGTGGATTACACATGACAGCGAGAGACTGAGTGTGAAAAAATGTGCCACTTTCTAGCCAACAAGGATTCATTATTAATTCACTGCATTTCTATCATCTTACAAACGGTATTTCCAAATCTCTCTAATATCATCTACTCAGTGTAAAGAACCTTCCTTATGATTTTACTCTGGAGTTTTCTGTACCTTGACTTCAATAATTTCCCTTAGTTTCTCTCTCTTGGTCTCCATCCATCACCTCAAGTTATTTCCCCTAGTCTCTGTCCCCCATATCCAGTATTCTCTCTTGTCTGGCTTCTTTCCAGGTCACTCAAAAGGATCTCTCTTGCCCCTTTTCTTGGAGCATTTCTATTTCTACTGGTCTCAGAACTTTCTTGATATATCTAAAACTTCTCATCAAAGGCCTCCATTAATTTGCTACGTTCCCTTATTTCTTCTCTCAAATGATGTATCCAATACATTTCTGAAAGATTATCAAAACTTTCTTAACCCCTGTGGAATTTTCCCCACTGTCACCTAGCTTTTCAATCATTTCCTTCCCTCTCTTATTTTTCCTTAAACTTAAATCCAACAAAATTTCTTTTCAAAAGAGCTCATTTAAGTACATCTAGGATGACCTGTTCAAATTTCTAAGGTCTTTTAATTATTTCCAAGGCACCCTTTTCTCTACTATTGCCAATCACAACTCTATCATTCCCAGCCATTATTTACCCTTTAAATTTAAGAGCAAATAAAACAACAAATTTCAAAACCATCTCAAAGGTCTTCACTTGCATACAAATCTCTTGTTGTCCTCATGGTTTAACACCTCTACCTCTAGCTTCCTAACCCAGGATCTATGTTTATGGGGCTTCCACATCACTCAGAAAACCAGCTATGCCCACTGAGCAGGACCACAGGTCACAAAGTGTATAATGTCTTTGTGGGGTGAGCAAAGGACAACTGAGGAGTAGGTGTTCAATATCTTCAGTAAAGAGGTTGCACCTTGGTACAACAGGAAGTCTTGTGATACAGTGAAATAGCCTGCAATTTCAGAAATAGGTGATATTCAATGACATTTAAGTCTGGACTGAAAGAGCTGTTGCTAAGTAATTGTCAGGTCATAATACTGTGTATTCATTTTGTCAATGTCATGATTTTTTTTGGGGGGGAAGATGGAATGTGTGTGTACATATCACTGAAGTGTGGCAGGGGTAAACTTTATATTTCAAGTTAGGGGTTGGTTGCTAGTTATGAAATCAATTGGGTGGGAGAAGTCTAATACCGCTGCACAAAATTAAGCACCGAGATTAATGGAGTGAGATTGAACGAAAAGTATTTTTGTTTTATTGTGCAAGAGCTGAATGTTTGTGTTTACTAAGCAGCAATGATCTTTCTGACTGCTCTGCTCTGTGTGGTATGCACTTTTGTTATATAAGCTTTTGACAGGGTGGGTGACAAGGCAGGTGAGGTATAACCTAAGGTGAATTGGACAAATTTTCTATGGAGAATACAAAGGGATTATTTTTCTTGTCCAAATATGGTAACTGTAAGTGTTCTGAGGATATTAATTTGCTTATGACCAGGGGATAGGGGAGAAAAAATACTTCCCATGCATTCCTCAAGTGTCGTAGAAGGCGACTAAAGGGGACGGGAGCGGGGGGCTAGAAACCCTTCCCTCCTTGTATTTAACTTTCTAAAAGGGGCAACAGAAGGAGTCACGCGGGGAGTGCTCATCCTCCTCGAAGGCCCAGATTTGGATGTCTAAATGTGTGTGGATGTAACCAAGATGGGAAAAAAGGAGAGATAGGTAGTATGTTTGAGGAATGGAACCTGGATGTTTTGGCTCTGAGTGAAACAAAGCTCAAGTGTAAAGAGGAAGAGTGGTTGGGAATGTCTTGGGAGTAAAGTCAGGGGTTAGTGAGAGGACAAGAGCAAGGGAAGAAGTAGCACTACTCCTGGAACAGGAGTGGTGGGAGTATGTGATAGAGTGTACGAAAGTAAACTCTAGATTGATATGGGTAAAACTGAAAGTGGATGGAGAGAGATGAGTGATTATTGGTGCATATACACCTGGGCATGAGAAGAAAGATCATGAGAGGCAAATGTTTTGGGAGCAGCTGAGTGTGTTAGTAGTTTTGATGCTCGAGACTGGGTTATAGTGATGGGTGATTTGAATGCAAAGGTGAGTAATGTGGCAGTTGAGGGAATAATTGGTGTACATGGGGTGTTCAGTGTTATACATGGAAATAGTGAGGAGCTTGTAGATTTATGTGCTGAAAAAGGACTGGTGATTGGAAATACCTGGTTTAAAAAGAGAGATGTACATAAGTATACATATATAAGCAGGAGAGATGGCCAGAGAGCGTTATTGGATTACGTGTTAATTGATAGGCGTGCGAAAGAGAGACTTTTGGATGTTTATGTGTAGAGAGATGCAACTGGAGGGATGTCTGATCAGTATCTTGTGGAGGCGAAAGTGAAGATTTGTAGAGGTTTTCAGAAAAGAAAAGAGAATGTTGGGGTGAAGAGAGTGGTGAGAGTAAATGAGCTTGGGAAGGAGATTTATGTGAGGAAGTACCAGGAGACTGTGAGTACAGAATGGAAAAAGGTGAGAACAAAGGACATAAGGGGAGTGGGGGAGGAATGGGATGTATTTAGGGAAGCAGTGATGGCTTGCGCAAAAAATGCTTGTGGCATGAGAAGCGTGGGAGGTGGGCAGATTAGAAAGGGTAGTGAGTGGTGGGATGAAGAAGTAAGATTGTTGGTGAAAGAGAAGAGAGAGGCATTTGGACGATTTTTGCAGGGAAATAATGCAAATGAGTGGGAGATGTTTTAGTATAAAAGAAAGAGGCAGGAGGTCAAGAGAAAGGTGCAAGAGGTGAAAAAGAGGGCAAATGAGAGTTGGGGTGAGATAGTATAATTAAGCTTTAGGGAGAATAAAAAGATGTTTTGGAAGGAGGTAAATAAAGTGCGTAAGACAAGGGAACAAATGGGAACATCGGTGAAGGGGGCTAATGGGGAGGTGATAATAAGTAGTCGTGATGTGAGAAGGAGATGGAGTGAGTATTTTGAAGGTTTGTTGAATATGTTTGATGATAGAGGGGCAGATATAGGGTGTTTTGGTCGAGGTGGTGTGCAAAGTGAGAGGGTTAGGGAAAATGATTTGGCAAACAGAAAAGAGGTAGTAAAAGCTTCGTGGAAGATGAAAGCCGGCAAGGCAGCAGGTTTGGAAGGTGTTGCAGTGGAATTTATTAAAAAAGGGGGTGACTGCATTGTTGACTGGTTGGTAAGGTTATTTAATGTATGTATGACTCATGCTGAGGTGCCTAAGGATTGGTGGAATGCTTGGATAGTGCCATTTTACAAAGGCAAAGGGGATAAAAGTGAGTGCTCAAATTACAGAGGTATAAGTTCATTGAGTATTCCTGGGAAATTATATGGGAGGGTATTGATTGAGAGGGTGGAGGCATGTACAAAGCATCAGATTGGGGAAGAGCAGTGTGGTTTCAGAAGTGGTAGAGGATGTGTGGATCAGGTGTTTGCTTTGAAGAATGTATGTGAGAATACTTAGAAAAGCAAATGGATTTGTATGTAGCATCTATGGATCTGGAGAAGGGATATGATAGAGTTGATAGAGATGCTCTGTTGAAGGTATTAAAAATATATGGTGGGGGAGGCAAGTTGTTAGAAGCAGTGAAAAGTTTTTATCGAGGATGTAAGGCATGTGTACGTGTAGGAAGAGAGGAAAGCGATTGGTTCTCAGTGAATGTTGGTTTGTGGCAGGGGTGCGTGATGCCTCCATGGTTGTTTAATTTGTTTATGGATGGGGTTGTTAGGGAGGTGAATGCAAAAAATGCAAGAGTTTTGGAAAGAGGGGCAAGTATGCAGTCTCTTGTGGATGAGAGAGCTTGGGAAGTGAGTCAGTTGTTGTTCGCTGATGATACAGCGCTGGTAGCTGATTCGGGTGAGAAACTGCAGAAGCTGGTGACTGAGTTTGGTAAAGTGTGTGAAAGAAGAAAGCTGAAAGTAAATGTGAAGAGCAAGGTTATTAGGTACAGTAGGGTTGAGGGACAAGTCAATTGGGAGGCAAGTTTGAATGGAGAAAAACTGGAGGAAGTGAAGTGTTTTAGATACCTGGGAGTGGATTTGGCAGTGGATGGAACCATGGGAGCAGAAGTGAATCACAGGGTGGGGGAAGGGGCAAAAGTTGTGGAGCGTTAAACATGTGTGGAAGTCGAGAACTTTATCTTGGAAAGCAAAAATGGGTATGTTTGAAGGAATAGTGGTTCCAACAATGTTATATGGTTGTGAGGCATGGGCTATAGACAGAGTTGTGTGGAGGAGGGTGGATGTGCTGGAAATGAGATGTTTGAGGACATGTTGTGTGAGGTGGTTTGATCGAGTAAGTAATGAAATGGTAAGAGAGATGTGTGGTAATAAAAAGAGTGGTTGAGAGAGCAGAAGATGGTGCTTCGAAATGGTTTGGTCACAAGGAGAGAATGAGTGAGGAAAGATTGACCAAGAGGATATATGTGTCATAGAGGTGGAGTGAACAAGGAGAAATGGGAGACCAAATTGGAGGTGGAAAGATGGAGTGAAAAAGATTTTGAGTGATCAGGACCTGAACATGCAGGAGGGTGAAAGGCATGCAAGGAATAGAGTGAATTGGAACGATGTGGTATACCGGGTTCGATGTACTGTCAATGGATTGAACCAGGGCATGTGAAGCATCTGGGGTAAACTATGGAAAGTTTTGTGGGGCCTGGATGTGGAAAGGGAGCTGTGGTTACGGTGCATTATATATGACAGCTAGAGACTTATTGTGAGCGAATGTGGCCTTTGTTGTCTTTTCCTAGCGCTACCTTGTGCACATGCGGGGGGGGAGGGGGTTGTCATTTCATGTGTGGCGGGGTGGTACAGGAATGAATAAGGGCAGACAGTATGAATTATGTACATGTGTATATATGTATATGTCTGTGTGTGTGTGTATATATATATATGTATACGTTGAGATGTATAGATATGTGTATGTGCGTGTGTGGACGTGTATGTATATACATGTGTATGTGGGTGGGTTGAGCCAATCTTTCGTCTGTTTCCTTGCGCTACCTCGCTAATGTGGGAGGCAGTGACAAAGTATAATAAAATGAATAATAATGGCCTTTGTGTTGCTGTAATGTTAGGAGCAAATAATGTTTGTTGAATAACATACCCAGCATATCCAAGTTTTGCTAAGTGGGAGTGGATAACCATTCAGGGAGATTCTATAAGAGGTATGTGGTGATGTTGGATTTTTGTGGTGAAGCAAACTGCAAACATCCTGTTTTTAGTGAGACAGTGTTCTAATTGTGGAATTACACTGCTGTTTGGGTAGTGTCTGGGTGCTGTGATGAGACTGCATTGTATACGGGAACACTTTCATCCTGTGGTCTCCAAGAAGTGATTGATCATGTACGACGAGACCAGAGAGAGCTGGAGAGAGAACTGCTCCCTGAGGAACTACACTGCAGAGCCTGAGAGTTTTGGAGCTGAGGCCTGGCTTGGTGGCCAGCTATGAAGTTGGCTAAACACTTTTGATCACTTCTAAGTTATGGAGGATGGCGTCAAATCTTTAGCATGAGTATATGTCAGAAGATAACACTGAATGCTTTACTGATAAGAATAGTTACTAATACTATAAGGGAAGGGGTTGTGGATGGCTGAAGCCATCAAGAATGTGTTGTGAGGGTTTGTGTGCAGTTTGGTCAAAAAAAATACTGGTAATAAAATTCCTGGGAGAAAAGAGGCCTATTTCTAGTTCAAGCAGATGGATACCACTCTTTGTCCTCATTTTTCTTCTTTTCTCATTTATTTTCTTTCTTTGTCTTTACTGCCTCTCACCAACAATCTAAGTTTTGATCTTCATTTTGGTTACAATAAAGGTAATTATTTTGAGACAAGCAAAATATAACTTCAAACTCTGAGCAAAAATTTTCATCAAATGATCAGTCTGACATTTCACACAAGTGACTTCTTCACACATTGAAACATTTCCAGGCACTTTTCTCAATCACTTGTCCTAAGTACAACCACTCCCCAATACTTATAGGCCAATGTGATCAATTTCTCTCTACTTTCACAGTAAAATCTGGGTCAGGCTGCTGAACTTCTCCCATCAAGTGCTCCCTTTCTGTGTATGTGCTATTTCTGAATTATGCATTTATGTAAAATTTACATGCATGGGGGCCCTATCACTTCACCTCTTATATCTACAATAAATCCTCTTTTATTTCTCCAATGATATCCACATTTATTTCATATCTTTACCTGGCTCCAAATGTCCACTATTCTGCTGCTAAAGAAAGACATCTTCACATCCCTCCTGTAAGATTTACATAGATTGTCATGTACTGTACTAAGATGTTAAACATGCAGCTATGTTATAGAAAAAATGAAACTTAGTAAATACCTTTCCTAAGAAAGAACTCATTATCAAACAGAGGGTTTAAATCAAATTTTAACAGGAAGTTGGATTAGTACCTTGGCCAAGACGGTGAGATCAAGGATACTGGAGGATACTGTGCCAGAGGCGTTTGTGGCCGTATTTAATACAGCAGTGTTCTGTAAGGACAGGTAAATCACTCAGTCATATACATCTACACACAAATGCTGACTGACTGAGAGACAAAATCAGGGATATTAACAAATTAAGAGATATTAGGTGAAGTGTCAGAAATTAGTTGTCATTAACAATATCTAGCATTACTATATACACAATCATTTAAGTGATGAATCAAAGCTACACTAAAATATACCTTATCACAAAAAAATTCAGTTACAATTTACATATTTAAACAATTTTTCAGGCATTTCCATCTTAACTTTCTCTTTAAAAGTTCAGAGATTACATACAATCTTAGCAAGTATCTATAATCTTAGTTCAAACTAACAAGTTTTATGCCATCTCCCATTAAAGAAGGATTAGTTAGACCAGAAACTAATTGAAGAGTCACTGACATAATACACAATACCGTGCACTAACACCAATCAACGCCCCTTGGCTACAGGATTAGACCTACACTGCCTATGTTTCAAGTGCAAAGTATCATCAATATATGGGCAAAATAGAGAAAATCTGTAATCTCTGGATCAAAAAAATTTTCAGACTTTGGAATTATGTATCTTAGATATACACGGGCCACAGATTTTCCCTGAACATATTGTAATCTTGACAGAATGTTTTGTGTACCTAATGCATGTATAATGTTATATGTTTGTAATACATGCAAATATGTAAACAGAGAAGAGGTAGTAAAAGCTTTGCGGAAGATGAAAGCCGGCAAGGCAGCAGGTTTGGATGGTATTGCAGTGGAATTTATTAAAAAAGGGGGTGACTGTGTTGTTGACTGGTTGGTAAGGTTATTTTATGTGTGTATGACTCATGGTGAGGTGCCTGAGGATTGGCGGAATGCGTGCATAGTGCCATTGTACAAAGGCAAAGGGGATAAGAGTGAGTGCTCAAATTACAGAGGTATAAGTTTGTTGAGTATTCCTGGTAAATTATATGGGAGGGTATTGATTGAGAGGGTGAAGGCATGTACAGAGCATCAGATTGGGGAAGAGCAGTGTGGTTTCAGAAGTGGTAGAGGATGTGTGGATCAGGTGTTTGCTTTGAAGAATGTATGTGAGAAATACTTAGAAAAGCAAATGGATTTGTATGTAGCATTTATGGATCTGGAGAAGGCATATGATAGAGTTGATAGAGATGCTCTGTGGAAGGTATTAAGAATATATGGTGTGGGAGGAAAGTTGTTAGAAGCAGTGAAAGGTTTTTATCGAGGATGTAAGGCATGTGTACGTGTAGGAAGAGAGGAAAGTGATTGGTTCTCAGTGAATGTAGGTTTGCGGCAGGGGTGTGTGATGTCTCCATGGTTGTTTAATTTGTTTATGGATGGGGTTGTTAGGGAGGTAAATGCAAGAGTCTTGGAAAGAGGGGCAAGTATGAAGTCTGTTGGGGATGAGAGAGCTTGGGAAGTGAGTCAGTTGTTGTTCGCTGATGATACAGCGCTGGTGGCGGATTCATGTGAGAAACTGCAGAAGCTGGTGACGGAGTTTGGTAAAGTGTGTGGAAGAAGAAAGTTAAGAGTAAATGTGAATAAGAGCAAGGTTATTAGGTACAGTAGGGTTGAGGGTCAAGTCAATTGGGGGGTGAGTTTGAATGGAGAAAAACTGGAGGAAGTGAAGTGTTTTAGATATCTGGGAGTGGATCTGTCAGCGGATGGAACCATGGAAGCGGAAGTGGATCATAGGGTGGGGGAGGGGGCGAAAATTTTGGGAGCCTTGAAAAATGTGTGGAAGTCGAGAACATTATCCCGGAAAGCAAAAATGGGTATGTTTGAAGGAATAGTGGTTCCAACAATGTTGTATGGTTGCGAGGCGTGGGCTATGGATAGAGTTGTTCGCAGGAGGATGGATGTGCTGGAAATGAGATGTTTGAGGACAATGTGTGGTGTGAGGTGGTTTGATCGAGTAAGTAACGTAAGGGTAAGAGAGATGTGTGGAAATAAAAAGAGCGTGGTTGAGAGAGCAGAAGAGGGTGTTTTGAAATGGTTTGGGAACATGGAGAGAATGAGTGAGGAAAGATTGACCAAGAGGATATATGTGTCGGAGGTGGAGGGAACGAGAAGAGGGAGACCAAATTGGAGGTGGAAAGATGGAGTGAAAAGGATTTTGTGTGATCGGGGCCTGAACATGCAGGAGGGTGAAAGGAGGGCAAGGAATAAAGTGAATTGGAGCGATTTGGTATACAGGGGTTGACGTGCTGTCAGTGGATTGAATCAAGGCATGTGAAGCGTCCGGGGTAAACCATGGAAAGCTGTGTAGGTATGTATATTTGCGTGTGTGGACGTGTGTATGTACATGTGTATGGGGGGGGTTGGGCCATTTCTTTCGTCTGTTTCCTTGCGCTACCTCGCAAACGCGGGAGACAGCGACGAGGTATAAAAAAAAAAAAAAAAAAAAAATGTAATCATATAAAACTTCAAAATATTTACTGAAACTATTTATTGAAAACTCATCCTCTATGCTGGCAGGTATCTGGGCCAAAGATTTTGGGAATTTAAGGATTCTAAAAATAAAGATTTTTGATGTTTCGCTTATGATATGATGCCAACTCACATGATATAAGAAATCTATATGTGTTTAGTTCTACACAGAGTTGACAGCCACATATAAAGAAAAGCAGAACAGAAAAAATCTGTTCATCTGACTTCCAAGTGCAGGTATCCAACCATGCCAAGTATCTATCAGGATTCAACCAAACCTCTCAAATATCAGTCTTCCCTTTTGGATGCAAAAATAGAACTTACACAGTCTTTTGCAATTTGGCCAATACAAGCACAGCTTTTTCAGCATGCAGTTTACCATGTAGTCTTGGAGGCTTATTTCATTAACAAAATACACCATCCCTTCATGACATCAACCATTAACAATGCAAACACATCTCTAGTCATTGGAAACCAAAGCAAAGAAGCAAAAGTGAGTGGCACTGAGCAGTAAGTCAAAATCTACATTATAAAATGCATTGATAAAGATAAGCTTACAATTAGACCATGCCATGAGTTTTGACACTGACATGAACAATTCAGAGAAGGCTTCACTTTATTTACATCTATGTTGCAAGACCTTAAGATGAACTTCAGCATTTGTTTTTATGTAAGTACATAAAGTAAACATATAATCCATTGCAGCTTCTTGAAATGAAGAAACAGTAACTTGGTTAAATACAACTGCATATATATGCATTTCCCATCCATATATCTTTCTGTATTTCATTCATTTCCCATTATCTAACTATCTGTCTATATCTTTGATGCCTGTTCCCAACTAGAACTCCCTCAAGGGGGTGGCCATGGCAATAAAGTCTCCATAACAAGTTAACTCCAGTGCCACAATGTACCCTTTAGTGCCTCACCCTCAACAGGCCACTGGCAGAGGGCAACCCTAGCACAGTCTTTGCAGAGGCTCTTACCTAATGTTTCTACCTAAAGCTCCTGCCCAAATATTCCTACCTGCTACTTTTATCTACTGCTCATACCATTTTGTCAAAAGGCATCATTAACTTTCAAATCAACAAAATTCAACCCTGCATTAATGTAATACGTTGGGCATACCCATATCCTCTTGTCTATCTGGACACCTCATATACAGAACATAAAAAAATCTGCTTCCCAGATATTCTGTATCTTCAAGGGTCTTAGCTCCAGAAAGGAATGGCTCTTCTTCTACTCCTTTCTTAACCAACAGAGAATCAAAAGCTTTTCACTGCATCAACCCACCTGCTGTCTCCTCTATGCAAACTTCCTTTTCTGTCATAATACTGCTGCCATTTCTTTGTTCTTTAAAAACTTTCTTTGATCTACAGGTTCCACTTTAAAAACTGTCTTATAAGCTGTTCACATGTGTCCAAGCCAAAAAGCCCCAGACTCACAGAACATGACTGGCTGCTCCTTCCCATTGTTTCTGGGTGGAGACCAGCCCCACATAGACTATCTGTTACAATACTTATTTTCTCAAACAATGAAGCCATGGAAATCTCTTCCACTCCCTTTTCCTATAATGTTTCCACCTTTAAGAGTCAGGTTTATAAACAACTGAAGAGCTCAAATTTATCTTTTATGCAATCTTTTCCTCATACTCTATTTTTTCATTCATAAAAGACAGTCACAAGTGGGACATGTTTTAGGCCATGCCATGTCAGTTACTTAATAAAGAATTGACTTTTCCAGCTCTACTTATCAACTACATTTTTCAACACAATATTATCAAAAAAATATGGCAATGGAACTCTGAAGTTATCCCATATACTGTAAGTCCCAACACAGTCAGATAATTGGACATTATTGCACTTAAAAAACCATCTGAAAACCCTGTTCACTGTTCACCTATATCCACTAATACTGGGAAGTCCCTAAATCAAATTCCGCCATCAGCCTTCATATCTATTGTCACTCTACAAAATTTGACAAAACCATATTTCAGTGATTCCCTAACCTGGGCTCCTGACCCCCATATGGGGTTGGAAGTCTCAGCATAGAAAGTCACAGAGAGCTCATGGGATCGTTGGGGTTGCAAGTGTCTTATGAAGTGTTACAGTCATTGTTAAGGAGCCAAATGTTTCACAGCTTCGTTTGTCTTGGTTCAGTCCACTGACAACACATCAACCCCTTTAAATGACATCATTCCAATTCATCTTATCCCACACACACCTTTAACTCTCTTGCATAATCATATTCATTTTAATATTTATTTTGTTGCCGTCTCCCGCGTTAGCGATGTAGCGCAAGGAAACAGACGAAAGAATGGCCCAACCCACCCACATACACATGTATATACATAAACGCCCACACACGCACATATACATACCCATACATTCCAACATATACATACACATATATACACATGTAAATATTCATACATGCTGCCTTCATTCATTCTCGCCGCCACCCTGCCACACACGAAATGGTCCCCCCCCCAACGCGTGCGAGGTAGCGCTAGGAAAAGACAACAAAGGCCACATTCGTTCATACTCAGTCTCTAGCTGTCATGTATAATGCACTGAAACCACAGCTCCCTTTCCACATCCAGGCCCCACAAAACTTTCCATGGTTTACCCTAGACACTCCACATGCCCTGGTTCAATCCATCGACAGCATGTCGACCCCGGTATACCACATAGTTCCAATTCACTCTATTCCTTGCACGCCTTTCACTCTCCCTTATGTTCAGGCCCTGATCGCTTAAAATCTTTTTCACTCCATCTTTCCACCTCCAATTTGGTCTCTCACTTCTCGTCATTCCCTCCACCTCTGACACATATATCCATTTGTCAATCTTTCCTCACTCATTCTCTCCATGTGACCAAACCATTTCAATACACCCTCTTCTGCTCTCTCAACCACACTCTTTATTACCACACATCTCTCTTACCCTTTCATTACTTACTCGATTAAACCACCTCACACCACATATTGCCCTCAAACATCTCATTTCCAGCACATCCACCCTCCTCTGCACAGCCCTATCTACAGGCCAAGCCTCACAACCATATAACACTGTTGGAACCACTATTCCTTCAAACATACCCAGTTTTGCTCTCCAAGATAACGTCCTCGCCTTCCACGCATTCTTCAACGTTCCCAGAACCTTCACCCCTTCCCCCACCCTGTGACTCACTTCCATTTCCATGGTTCCATTTGCTGCTAAATCTACTCCCAGATATCTAAAACACTTCACTTCCTACAGTTTTTCTCCATTCAAACTTACTTCCCAATTTACTTGTCCCTCAATCCTACTGAGCCTAATAAGCTTGCTCTTATTCATATTCACTCTCAGCTTTCTTCTTTCACACACTTTACCAAACTCAAGTCACCAGCCTCTGCAGTTTCTTACCCGAATTAGCCACCAGCACTATATCATCAGCAAACAACAACTGACTCACTTCCCAAGCTCTCTCATCCACAACAGACTGCATACTTGTACCTCTATCCAAAACTCTTGCATTCACCTCCCTAACAACCCCATCCATAAACGAACAACCATGGAGACATCATGCACCCTGCCACAAACCAATATTCACTGGGAATGAATTACTTTCCTCTCTTCCTACTCACACACATGCCTTTCATCTTCAATGAAAACTTTTCACTGTTTCTAGCAACTTACCTCCCACACCATATACTCTTATTACCTTCCACAGAGCATCCCTATCAATTCTATCATATGCCTTCTCCAGATCCATAAATGCTACATACAAATCTATCTGTTTTTCTAAGTATTTCTCACATACATTCTTTAAAGCAAACACTTGATCCACACATCCTCTACCACTTCTGAAACCACACTGCTCCTCCCGAATCTGATGCTCTGTTCATGCACAAACTTATACCTCTGTAATTTAAACACTCACCTTTATCCCCTTTGCCTTTGTACAATGGCACTATGCATGCATTCTGCCAATCCTCACGCACCTCACCATGAACATACATACATTGAATATCCTCACCAACCAATCAACAACACAGTCACCCTTTTTTAATAAATTCCACTGCAATACCATCCAAACCCACTGCCTTGCCGGCTTTCAAATTCTGCAAAGCTTTCACTACCTGTTCTCTATTTACCAAACCATTCTCCCTAACCCTCTCACTTCACACACCATCTCGACCAAAACACCCAATATCTGCCACTCTATCATCAAACACATTCAACAAACCTTCAAAATATTCACTCCATCTCCTCACTTCACCACTACTTGTTATTACCTCCCCAATAGCTCCCTTCATCAATGTTCCCATTTGTTCTTTTGTTTTATGTACTTTATCTACCCCCTTCCAAAACAGCTTTCTATTCTCCCTAAAATCTAACGATACTCTCTCACCCCTACTCTCATTTGCCCTCTTTTTCACCTCTTGCACATTTCTCTTGACCTCCTGCCTCATTCTTTTATACATCTCCTATTCATTTGCACTATTTCCTTGCAAAAATCATCCAAATGCCTCTCTCTTCTCTTTCTCTAACAATCTTACTTCTTCATCCCACCACTCACTACCCTTTTCAATCTGCCCACCTCCCACCTTTCTCATGCCACAAGCATCTTTTGCGTAAGCCATCACTGCTTCCCTAAATACATCTCATTCCTCCCCCACTCCCCTTACATCATTTACTCTCACCTTTTTCCATTCTGCATTCAATCTTTCCTGGTGCTTCCTCACACAAGTCTCCCATGATTTAATGGTGTCCATTAATGCTGAAAGTCCATTAAATCAAATGTAACCTATTTCTGTACCATGTTTAAGTTCGCACACTTTCTTTTAACTCCTCTATCACTAGAGAACGTCATCTCAGAGAGCAAAAACAGGTATGTTTGAAGAAAGGGAAGTTCCATTTACGTTATATGCTTACAAGATTGTATGGAGGAGTGTGCATATGCTGGAAATGAAATATTTGAGAATAATATGTGGTCTGAGATGGTTTGATCGAGTAAGTGATGAAAGGGTATGAGAGGTGTGGTAATAAAAAGAGTGTGGTTGAGAGAGCAGAAGAAGGTGTGTTGAAATGGTTTGGACATATGGAAAGAATGAGAGAGGAATAGTTGACAAAGAGGATATATGTGTCAGAGGGGAAGGGAACAAGGAGAAGCAGAAGACTAAATTGGAGGTGGAAGGATGGAGTGTAAAAGATCTGGAGCTATCTGGGCCTGAACATACAGGAGGGTGAGAGGCGTGCAAGGAACAGAGTGAATTGGAACAATGTGGCATACCAGGGTCTACATGCTGTCAATGGACTGAACCAGGGTATGTAAAATGCCTTGTGTAAACCATGGAAAGGTCGGTGGGGCCCACATGTGGATAGGGAGCTGTGGTTTCAGTGCATTACACATGACAGCTAGAGACTGTGAACGAATGTGTTTTTTTTTTTTTGTGTGTGTGTGTTTCCTGGAGCTACCTCACTAAAACAGGGGGTAGCGATGCTGTTTCCTGCGAGGTGGGGTCATGCCAGGAATGGATTGAAGGTAAGCAAGTATGAATGTGTACATGTGTACATATGTATAGGTCTGTGTATGTGTATGTCGATATGTATATGTGTATGGGCATTTGTGCATATGTGCATATGAGTGGATGGGTCATTCTTCATCTGTTTCCTAACATTACCTTGCTGACATGGGAAACAGTGATCAAGTATAATGATAATAATAATAAGAATGATAATAACATATTATCCGCTTAAGGTTGCTCTGTACTACTGAGAACACTGGAATGGGTCACACCGAAAAAAGCTTGGGAATCCCTGCCTTACATAAGTTATATTCAATGTGATTAGGTTTCGACTTAACTGCCATCAAAACCATAAGCTTTAATATGCAACTGACAACCAATGTAAACAAAGTCTCATATTGATATCAAGGTATACCATATGTTGACCCCAACCCATTTCAAGATCTTTCTGCCTGGCACACTGCAGAGAGAAAGAAATAAAAAGTAAGGGGAATGGAAACCATGTCTTTAGTTTCCTCTATTCATACTCCTGAGAGTGACAAACAGTGGCAGCACACCCCCTAACACTCCTAACAATAACACTGTTGTAAAACCAATTTTCTTAAAGCAAGTTCAGCAATTTGTTAATCCAGTTCCAAGGCTACTGAATTTTCAGACAGCAGAAAGAAAACTGACAACAATATGCAACTGCCAGGATTTATCTATTATCAACAAACACAAAATACTTCTAAATAACTGGCTTCTTTCTAATTCATGAAAATTTTCATATCAGGAACATGAAGATCACTTATCTAGCATAACATCATCTTAAAAACTATTACCAGTATGATCAAGGTAAGTTGTCCAAAACCAATAGCATATACTGAAGAAAGCAATTCAAAATGGTGAATTGGAACTTTATCTAAATATTAGGTAACACAATAGCAACATGATAAGTACTTCCTGTCTACTGGTAAAGGTCAAATGATCATGCAACAGAACAGGAATTCATGACAACTGGGAAAAGAACTTTTATCAAATGACCGTGCTATGATCTCCAAGTATCTCTGAGCCATGAGAACACATGTAAGTTTTTCTAGGCCTGATAATAGAACTACTGAGATTCTTCTGGGAAAAAAAAATCTAACATTCTTATTTCTTGTACTCCTTTAAGACAACAAATAGCTCTAGAACTCAACCATTTCCAGTATTTCAGCGGTTATTGTCATCAGGTCTTAAATACTACTAAATATGGTATCTATGCTTATCCATGGACCACTGTGTGAGGGGTTTGATTTTCGCAAACTCCTAAAATCAAAATTCTTTTCCATAAAGTTCTGATTAAACATATGAACTTTATATTCACATCTATTTGTTCTCCATCATAGTTCTGTACTTTCCCTCAAAATTTAGCATGATAATCAACACAATATTCATAAGACATAAAATAAAACCATCCCAGTCTTTAGGTAAGTTTTGACAAATAAACCAATAAAGAGCACATTCAATAACTCTGAAAATCCAGTTACTCATGACAATGTAATGAGTAAAAAAGAAATAAAGTAATTCAATCTGGAATTCAAGTTATAGTATGGCAACCTGTCTTAACATTCTGGCATTCCAATGATGCTAAAAAACCAATGCTCATGTTCCAATGGCAAATGTTGTCATTCAAAAACCTAAAACATTTTTGCTTGTACTTCAATGATACTATATGTATAAGATGCAAAGAAAATGTACTCACCTAATTTCTTTCCTACCCCGGGAACATCTATGTGTCTCTCACAGTAACAGAGAGTTAAGCACATCCATTGGGTAGAACCACAAGTCGAGAGATGTGGTAATGTCTTTTTGAGTTGAGTGCAGGACTTCACAATGGAAGTTCCATCTTGAGTATAAGAGGTACTGTGATATGCTGAATCGGTATTTGGGTGGTGTCCAGAAAGCAGATTAGAGCATAACTCAAACATGTTTATTGTTTCTCAAGTCATCACTATGTTCATTCTTTATATGCTGTCAGTCATGTTTGCAGGGAAGAGGGGACTTGTGGGTATAGGTTGCTGAATTGTGAAGCACAGGTGAGTGTTTTGTTTCTTCATGGTAGATGGTGGTTGTTTATGGTGTGGTTTGGGTGGGAGGGGTCTAGACTGGTGTTGTTGCAAAAATCTGAGTAACAAGTATATTGAAATGAGATTGGATTCAGAGTATTTTTGTTTTGCTGAGCAGAAGATGAATGTCACAATAAGGCAGGAAGTGATAGTTTTGGGAGCATTGAAAAGTGTGTGGAAGGAGAAAATGTCATCTCAGAAAGCAAAATTGGGTATGTTTGAAGGAATAGTGGTTCCAACAATGTTATATGGTTGCGAGGCTTGGGCTATACATAGGGATGTGCAGAGGAGGGTGGATGTGTTGGAAATGAGATGTTTGAGGACAATATGTGGCGCGAGAAGGTTTGATTGAGTAAGTAATGAAAGGGTAAGAGAGATGTGTGGTAATGAAAAGAGTGTGGTTGAGAGAGCAGAAAAGGGTGAGTTGAAATGGTTTGGACATATGGAGAGAATGAGAGAGGAAAGATTGACCAAGAGGATATATGTGTCAGAGGCGGAGGAAACAAGGAGAAGCGGGAGACCAAAATGGAGGTGGAAGGAAGGAGTGAAAAAGATTTTGAGCGATCAGGGCCTGAACATGCAGGAGGGTGAAAGGCATGCAAGGAACAGAGTGAATTGGAACAATGTGGTATGCCGGAGTCGACGTGCTGTCAATGGATTGAACCAGGGCATGTGAAGTCTCTGGGGTAAATCATGGAAAGGTCTTTGGGGCCTGGATGTGGAAAGGGAGCTGTGGTTTTGGTGCATTACACATGACAGCTAGAGACTGAGTGTGAACGAATGTGGCCCTTTTTGTCTTTTCCTGGCGCTACCTCGCTGATGGGGGAAGGGGGAGATGCTGTTTCATGTGTGGCGGGATGGTAACGGGAATGGATGAAGGCAGCAAGTATGAATATGTACATGTGTATATATGTATATGTCTGTTTATGTATATGTATATGTTGAAATGTATATGTATGTGTACATGCATGTAGGGGCATTTATGTATATACATTGCGTATGTAGGTGGGCTAGGCCATTCCTCATCTGTTTCCTTGCACTACCTCGCTGATGTGGGAGACGGCAATTAAGTATAACATAAAAATATAATAATTTTCATATGTAGTCACCATTTCCTGCTTTAGCAAGGTAACATCACAAACAGATGACTGAGCCTCAGAAAGAAAAATCCTCACTTGGCCCAACTTCTCTGTTTACTCTTTTGGAAAAGTAAAATTGTAGGGAAGGATTTTCAGCCCCCCACTCCCACCCCTTAAGTTGCCTTCTACAACACGTAGAGATTACTTGAGAAGTATTCTTTCTCCCCAATCCCATGTGGACTTTTTTTTTTCTGTTTTCCTGGCACTACCTTGATGAAGCAGGGGGTAGCAATGCTGTTCCTGTGGGGTGGGGTAGCACCAGGAATGGATGAAGGCAAGCAAGTGTGAATATGTATGTGTATGTATGTATATGTGTGTGTGTATGGGCATTTATGTATATATATGTGTATATATGTGTCCACTTCCTGGCACTACCTTGCTGATGCAGGAAATGGCTATCAAGTATAATATATAAGTAAACAAATATGTATACACATGTACACCGCTGATTTTCTGGTATTCTTGGTTCCAAAGCCTTGCCGAATCAACCATTTTGCCAGATCAACCATGGTTATGTAATAATAATTCATCAACATGCCTCTAACCCATTAATTATACATCTCCCATATGTCTATAGTATACCATGGACTACTAGAAATTTGAATCAAACAAATATTAAATGTAAATCAAATAAATAAATAAAATACATTATACACCTGCTCAGGACTGAGGTGCTCATCAGCTACAAGTTTCGCAAATTTGTCCACATACTCGGAAGCTCCTTTGTCATGGTTGGCAGACCCCTTTTCTCTACACACTTTATTTATGGAAATTTCATGACGCTTCTTGAATCTTTGAATCCATCCTTCACTATAGTCACGCTCAAGTTGTAATTTAGGTTCTTTATGGAACAACTAAGCCTGGTCCATTATCATGCTACCTGACAGGTCCACTCCATCACTCCGATGCTATTGAAACCCTTGAATTATCACTTGATTGTGCTCAGTACTCTTACCATCTTTCATAGTTTTTCTAATCGTCATCTGCTTCTTGGAATCACTGTCTGCATAGAATTTCAATATTTCTCCCTTTGCTTCTTTATATCATAAACAGTTGATGAACCAATACTGTAGATGTCACACAGCTTACGCACCGAAAAACCACAGTCCATTTTTTTCAACAGATCTAGTTCATCTTGGATCAATATAGACTGGTGTTTATGTTTGACATAGCTGGGGTTAAATTAAGCAAAATAAGCTAAGAATCTCACAGAATTGTGCTATCACCACCAAGTGCAGTGTAAAGAATGTAAATAAGCACACCCTACACAAAATGCCATCTGTAGCCACCCAGTAAACTAGTCTGATGGTTGAGTTAATTTCAAGTTCCCTCATGTAATTTTGCCCGGACTAAAGGGAGTGCCGAACCATCAATTGCTGGTAAAGCAGTGGTGTACCTGTATATATATATATATATATATATATATATATATATATATATATATATATATATATATATACTGGAAAGGATCACAATTTTGCGTGTGATCAAGTATATTCATATGACTCATAGGAATATATATATTTTTCATCACACATTTCATCATTTCCCATGTTCGCGAGGTAGCATTAAGAACACAGGACTGAATCTTAAGAGGGAAAATCCCCGTTTGGTCCCATTCTCCGTTCCTTTCTTGGGGAATCTCTTTTTATTGCAGTTTAATGTACTGAATTCCAGTTTCTATGATATCAAAAGTGATAAAAAGATCAGGCTGCAAATCCTGAGGCTTATCACTTTGAAAAATGATCAAAGCTAAGTGACAAGTGCAAAAGTTAAAACTACTAGTACATCTATATAGATGCATTAACTTGTAAAACTGTATAATAAGGAATTTTATGAAATTTTCTTAATCTCAAGTATCCTTAATGTAGAAATCTACTTTTTCACTGACTGGTCTACTGCACACCACCACTGCAGCAATACTATTGTGTTCCTTGCTCAGTCAAAGAAAGCTCATTTATTGTTTATTGTACACAGCAAGTATGATAATATTTCTTACCACTTTTGTGATGACAAATTTCCATTCACTGGTCTTCAGTACATTCAAAGTGCTATGATACAGGGTATCTGGGCCCTCCTTTAGAGTAAAAGCAATATGTCTGTCTGGCTAAATACCAAGCAAATACAAATCTGACATTAGAGAAAAACCTCTGCTCATCAGCCATGTTAAGTAAGTTTAATACTGTGTTTTTACATTAACAATGTATTTTTTTGTATCCAACAAATACTTCATCTATTTGTTGCCACTGAAAGGCAGAGAGCATTCAAATCTTTTCTTTTCTGAAATATGTATTATTCTGCATACATTCCGCATACATTCTGCATACATTCTTTCACCCCTATCCCCAGGGATAGGGGTGAAAGAATACTTCCCACGCATTCCTCACGTGTCGTAGAAGGCAACTAGAGGGGACGGGAGCGGGGGGCCAGAAATCCTCCCCTCCTTGTATTTTTAACTTTCTAAAAAATGGGAAACAGAAGGAGTCACGCGGGGAGTGCTCATCCTCCTCGTAGACTCAGATTGGGGTGTCTAAATGTGTGTGGATGTAACCAAGATGTGAAAGAAGGAGAGATAGGTAGTATGTTTGAGGAAAGGAACCTGGATGTTTTGGCTCTGAGTGAAACGAAGCTCAAGGGTAAAGGGGAAGAGTGGTTTGGGAATGTCTTGGGAGTAAAGTCAGGGGTTAGTGAGAGGACAATAGCAAGGGAAGGAGTAGCAGTACTCCTGAAACAGGAGTTGTGGGAGTATGTGATAGAATGTAAGAAAGTAAATTCTCGATTAATATGGGTAAAACTGAAAGTTGATGGAGAGAGATGGGTGATTATTGGTGCATATGCACCTGGGCATGAGAAGAAAGATCATGAGAGGCAAATGTTTTGGGAGCAGCTGAATGAGTGTGTTAGTGGTTTTGATGCACGAGACCGGGTTATGGTGATGGGTGATTTGAATGCAAAGGTGAGTAATGTGGCAGTTGAGGGAATAACTGGTATACTTGGGGTGTTCAGTGTTGTAAATGGAAATGGTGAAGAGCTTGTAGATTTATGTGCTGAAAAAGGACTGGTGATTGGGAATACCTGGTTTAAAAAGCGAGATATACATAAGTATACGTATGTAAGTAGGAGAGATGGCCAGAGAGCATTATTGGATTACGTGTTCATTGACAGGCGTGCGAAAGAGAGACTTTTGGATGTAAATGTGCTGAGAGGTACAACTGGAGGGATGTCTGATCATTATCTTGTGGAGGCTAAGGTGAAGATTTGTATGGGTTTTCAGAAAAGAAGAGTGAATATTGGGGTGAAGAGGGTGGTGAGAGTAAAAGAGCTTGGGAAGGAGACTTGTGTGAGGAAGTACCAGGAGAGACTGAGTACAGAATGGAAAAAGGTGAGAACAATGGAAGTAAGGGGAGTGGGGGAGGAATGGGATGTATTTAGGGAATCAGTGATGGACTGCACAAAAGATGCTTGTGGCATGAGAAGCGTGGGAGGTGGGTTGATTAGAAAGAGTAGTGAGTGGTGGGATGAAGAAGTAAGATTATTAGTGAAAGAGAAGAGAGAGGCATTTGGACAATTTTTGCAGGGAAAAAATGCAACTGAGTGTGAGATGTATAAAAGAAAGAGACAGGAGGTCAAGAGAAAGGTGCAAGAGGTGAAAAAGAGGGCAAATGAGAGTTGGGGTGAGAGAGTATCATTAAATTTTAGGGAGAATAAAAAGATGTTCTGGAAGGAGGTAAATAAAGTGCGTAAGACAAGGGAGCAAATGGGAACTTCAGTGAAGGGCGCAAATGGGGAGGTGATAACAAGTAGTGGTGATGTGAGAAGGAGATGGAGTATTTTGAAGGTTTGTTGAATGTGTTTGATGATAGAGTGGCAGATATAGGGTGTATTGGTCGAGGTGGTGTGCAAAGTGAGAGGGTTAGGGAAAATGATTTGGTAAACAGAGAAGAGGTAGTAGAAGCTTTGCGGAAGATGAAAACCGGCAAGGCAGCAGGTTTGGATGGTATTGCAGTGGAATTTATTAAAAAAGGGGGTGACTGTATTATTGACTGGTTGGTAAGGTTATTTAATGTATGTATGACTCATGGTGAGGTGCCTGAGGATTGGCAGAATGCGTGCATAGTGCCATTGTACAAAGGCAAAGGGGATAAAAGTGAGTGCTCAAATTACAGAGGTATAAGTTTGTTGAGTATTCCTGGTAAATTATATGGGAGGGTATTGATTGAGAGGGTGAAGGCATGTACAGAGCATCAGATTGGGGAAGAGCAGTGTGGTTTCAGAAGTGGTAGAGGATGTGTAGATCAGGTGTTTGCTTTGAAGAATGTATGTGAGAAATACTTAGAAAAGCAAATGGATTTGTATGTAGTATTTATGGATCTGGAGAAGGCATATGATAGAGTTGATACAGATGCTCTGTGGAAGGTATTAAGAATATATGGTGTGGGAGGCAAGTTGTTAGAAGCAGTGAAAAGTTTTTATCGAGGATGTAAGGCATGTGTACGTGTAGGAAGAGAGGAAAGTGATTGGTTCTCAGTGAATGTAGGTTTGCGGCAGGGGTGTGTGATGTCTCCATGGTTGTTTAATTTGTTTATGGATGGGGTTGTTAGGGAGGTGAATGCAAGAGTTTTGGAAAGAGGGGCAAGTATGCAGTCTGTTGTGGATGAGAGAGCTTGGGAAGTGAGTTAGTTGTTGTTCGCTGATGATAAAGCGCTGGTGGCTGATTCATGTGAGAAACTGCAGAAGCTGGTGACTGAGTTTGGTAAAGTGTGTGAAAGAAGAAAGTTAAGAGTAAATGTGAATAAGAGCAAGGTTATTAGGTACAGTAGGGTTGAGGGTCAAGTCAATTGGGAGGTAAGTTTGAATGGAGAAAAACTGGAGGAAGTAAAGTGTTTTAGATATCTGGGAGTGGATCTGGCAGCGGATGGAACCATGGAAGCAGAAGTGAATCATAGGGTGGGGGAGGGGGCAAAAATCCTGGGAGCACTGAAGAATGTGTGGAAGTCGAGAACATTATCTCGGAAAGCAAAAATGGGTATGTTTGAAGGAATAGTGGTTCCAACAATGTTATATGGTTGCGAGGCGTGGGCTATGGATAGAGTTGTGCGCAGGAGGGTGGATGTGCTGGAAATGAGATGTTTGAGGACAATTTGTGGTGTGAGGTGGTTTGATCGAGTAAGTAATGTAAGGGTAAGAGAGATGTGTGGAAATAAAAAGAGAGTGGTTGAGAGAGCAGAAGAGGGTGTTTTGAAATGGTTTGGGCACATGGAGAGAATGAGTGAGGAAAGATTGACCAAGAGGATATATGTGTCGGAGGTGGAGGGAACGAGGAGAAGTGGGAGACCAAATTGGAGGTGGAAAGATGGAGTGAAAAAGATTTTGAGTGATCGGGGCCTGAACATGCAGGAGGGTGAAAGGCGGGCAAGGAATAGAGTGAATTGGATCAATGTGGTATACTAGGGTTGACGTGCTGTCAGTGGATTGAATCAGGGCATGTGAAGCGTCTGGGGTAAACCATGGAAAGCTGTGTGGGGCCTGGATGTGGAAAGGGAGCTGTGGTTTCGGGGATTATTGCATGACAGCTGGAGACTGAGTGTGAACGAATGGGGCCTTTGTTATCTTTTCCTAACGCTACCTTGCACACATGAGGGGGGAGGGGGATGGTATTCCAAGTGTGGCGAGGTGGCGATGGGAATGATTAAAGGCAGGCAGTGTGAATTGTGTGCATGGGTATATATGTATGTGTCTGTGTGTGTATATATATGTGTACATTGAGATGTATGGGTGTGTATGTTTGCATGTGTGGACATGTGTGTATATACATGTGTATGGGGGTGGGTTGGGCCATTTCTTTCTTCTGTTTCCTTGCGCTACCTCGCAAATGCGGGAGACAGCGACAAAGCAAAATAAATAAATAAATAAATATATCTTCATTATGTTGACAAAACCTTCAATTTACACAAAAATTTTAAAACCTGTAGAGGAATAGTCCCTACTAATCCATTATCAATATTTTTAGTTGGTAGGTATCATTTTCTAATCCAGGTCATTTCTGAAAAGTCTGACACATACGGGAACTACAGGAATTGTCTCATAGTGGTGTAAACTTTGGGGATAGGATATAATTCCATCAAAGATCCCATAATTTCAAAAGCAACGTTTAACCTCTTTGTATTGGTACTATACTATCAGACACTAAGGACAGAGTGGAAATCTAAACAGTCTTCAATTGTTCACCTTTCTGAAGGAGCATTTTAGTTAAACAACTATGAAATGGTGGAAAAAAAAAGGCAAATAGATTAATCCAAAATCTAATCTTAACATTCTTCAAATCTTAATAACCAATTCTGAAACTAATAAAAACTGTGCAACTAGACAGGTGTCCCCTAATGTACAAAAATGCATTTGTCTGTGATAAAAAGATCCTGGATACCCCAAAATACTTATTAATAAAGTCCTTCCCTATAGTATGTTGGTATTCTTTCTCTCCTATGAATCTTAATATAGTTTCTGCACTATAGAGCTGTCTGCTAGCATGCCTCTGCCATCAACAAGACTACCTAGTACTGAGCAAACCACTGCATCCTACCCCTTTTAAAAAAAGAAAGCTTTTGACTGCCTTGGAAATTCTTAGGGTATGCTTTTTCTCTTTCTATGGATATTAATATGAATTCTAAATGCACCAGCTGCCTGCTCACATGCCTCTGCCATCAGTATGACTACCTAGCACTGAACAAAACTGCATCAAATACTATGACCACCAGCAACTCATACGTAACCCATAGTGTTATCTAATTTTTTCCCTACACTTGTAAAGGTTTGAAGTTTAGGACTCTTTATCTTCTCGTTTTCCCTAACAACAAAAACCTACCATTTTTTTCAAAAAGCAAGCTTTTAATCTTCTTGGAAATTCTTAGGCTATTTCTATGGTAAGTAGGTACTGTAAGTAGCTGTTGGTAGGCAGCCACTGACCATAGAGGCATATTACCAATACTACCTACCTGGGTATCGGGAGAGTTAGTAACGGCTGCACAGTAAGCCAGCACTTCAGTGGTTGTCAAGTTGCATTCCTCTGACCCAGGTAGTTGCCTTTTCTTTCTGCTTCACCCAAACTTGGACTGCTGGCATTCTGTCCACAAACATACAATCTCTTCTTTTCACACACAAAACTTAACAACACAACTCACAGAATTCCTTCTTCATAACTCTACATTATCCTGACATGAGCGCTATGCACTATCCCTGCCTTTTGGCAAAATAGTAAAAGCAATAGTTAGAAGCAATACACAAGAACATTAGGCAGGAGCATTGGGTAGAAAAATTTGGTTGAAGTAATAGGTATGAAATGAACAATAGGGCCTCAGCTACCAATACCGTCTCAGCTAACATAAAGCAGGAACATTAAGAAGGAAAATGAGGAAGACACATTGGGAGGAAGTGGCCAGTAGGAACATTAAGTGGGAATCTCTGGAAACACTTTGCTGGAGTTGCCCTCTGCCAGTGACTTGTTAAGAGTGAGGCACCAAGGGTTAAGAAATGGCACTGGAGTTCACCCGTTATGGAGACTTGACATGGCCATCCCTTAGGAGGAATTCCCAGAGGAAACAAGCACCAGATTTACAGATAGATAAATAAATACGTTTTTTCCAGTTTTGTCTACTTTTTCTTTATATCTAGTACTCACATTGCTGCCTAAATAACGGCTTTCATCCATGACTGTGCCTAATTGATATAACTTTTATTCATGATTACCCAAGGAGCAACGTCTGAGAAAGCAACCTGGTGTTACCCAGGACCTCTATCTAAGGGCTCCTGCAGCCCAAGGATATGCTCCTTTCAACTGCAAGGTAATGTAGGTTCCTTTGGGTTTAGAAGTTCTATAAAGAGACTGTACTCCCAAAGATACAGCCTCAACAAAGGTGACTTTTCACATGCAGTGTAACTTCTTGAAGGCAGAGCAAAATAAAATGTTACTGGCACCTTTGATGTAAAATAAAAGTCCCAATCCTTATGAGATGCATGTTATCACACAACAAATTTTGGCGACTTGCTAAATCACACCGAGAACAAGAGGAACTGGTTTCTTTAACTAGTGTTCAGTAAGACTTTATGTCTAGCAGTGCTAAAAAGTAAATCATGCTGTTTGTAACAGTCTAGAATATTCCAAACAGTAAGAGCAGACATTTTCAGCATCCCAGAATGAAACAGGTTTTGCAAAACTTAGACATGGCTAACTCAACAGTAACCACCACCTACTCTCTGATGATCATCTCCCTTAATAACAATACCTTGAACTACTTCCCTATTTGTTGTCTGTCAAGAGGTAAACTACTAATCCCCTTGATACTTCTTCACAGGGATAGTCACATAAGTGTGTGCAGGATCAAGTTTTCTTCAAAGCAGAATGGTTCTCGACACAATGCTACTAAACTTTTCTTCATATTCTATTGAAACAGTTAAAGCTTTCAGTAGTTTTAAGGTAAAATGAAGATAATAGACAGGATTATCCTGTCTTTTACCACTAAACAAAATGTACTATATTTGGGAAAGTTGAAAGTTGACAATCCCCGTTTACAAAAATTGCCTTTAACTGGCTCCACTGCCCAGAGATATGCTTGGAAAATGGAAAGAAATGAATTAAGAGGTTCCTTCTGAGCAGCAAGAGCAAAGAATCTTATGATACTCTGCTTATTCCAGATATGAATACTGAATCCAGTAAAGTGATCAAGCTAAGCCTTCAAGATTTACAAATGGTATTGATATATGAATGAAATAACCCTGGATATGTTGGCTGTGATCATCACCATTTCGTAATCTTGCTTAGATGATAATATGCTTCATTCAAACTTGTCAACGTACCATAAACAGAATGTTTATAAGAGAATCAACACAACTAAATGTAGGACTCATAATCCTATATTCTTACCACTCAGCAATTTGGAATGCTACTGACAATTTGTACCTCATGTCATAACCATAAATACCATCACCTTTTAATCACGTAGAGGATAAAGCAAATTAGGAAAGAGATATACTCCCCACAGAATCACAGTCAAGATGTAACTAACTCTTGCTAACAGTCCAATCTACCAAGCAAAAGCAAACAATGACATAGATTACAAATGACAAATTATCAATGCTTAGTGTTGACTATACCTAAAATCTACAACAGTGTATCATGTAATACTTCAAAAAGCAAGCATGATTAACAAGAATCACCAATGCTTAGCTGCTTACTAAACCTACAGTCTACAATGGCATATCATTCAATACTTAAAAAGCAAGCATGATTAATTTAAATTCAGGTAATCTACCATAATTCTGCCAACAACAATTATATTGATTAAAAAGTGTCCATTGATTAAAAAGTGTCCCACTGCAAGATGATATAGAGAGTAAGACCCACCACCTAAGCTGCTCTTGGCAACTCTCATACATTTGTACCAATCTTTAGATCAACCATGTTTTAGTTGGTGTGTAGTCAATAATCTTAAAGGTCTAAACAATGAGGTAACAAAATATTTACTAATGAAATATTTACCAAATGATGTGTTCGGAATCTATTCCACTTACCATGGATATAAATTCCTTCAAGTACTTTAAAGGGTTAAAATGCCTTGCAAGTCCTGTTCATTGTATTTTTATTAAAATAAGTAATAGGTACAGGCATATATAACTATCTGATATGACAGTCTTCTAGAGAGTTCAGTAGCTTACACCACATTTAGACAAAAAGTTAGAGTGAAAAGTTGGCTTCACAATACAATAGCAATGAAAAGATCTAAATTACTCACAGAAGCTTTAGAGAGGAGTAATGAGGTAAAGGAAGTACCTTAAGATGACTCTATGGAAGAGAATGGGTAGGGTGTGACTACTGGAGCACTATACAGGCTACCTTAGGTTAAGCAAGTGTATTACGGATAGGTGAAACTTTTAAAAGGAGGATACTTTACAGTAAATATAATTACAATGAGAAAAGTACTACGAGTGTCTACATTACATATGTGAATCCCCTTAAACCGCTACGTAACCTGCACTTTCTCATATGTCTGCACACCTTATTCTGGGGTCTGGTACAAAATATGTTTCTAATCTATACCATCTCAGTGCCACTTACAAATATTGGATACACATTGAAGAAGCAAGTAACAGATTAATATTTTATTAAGCAGAGTCAGCAAATTTCATGGAATATATATTGACATGATCAGCAACAAAAGTATCTGTATATAAGGAAAAAACCTGCCACATGCATTTGTACAACTATAATATAATTTTGACACAAGCAATGCAGCAACAGTGTAAACAGGCCTATAAACTCACAAGGATTTTTCTAAATGCCATAACATCATATGCCAGTCACTTAACCATTAGCTAGCAAATTAAACTAGAGATAACATAGTGTGCTCCTGTCTCTACAACAAAAGCTTAAACTACAGCATCACTTCTAATCTGATTGTCTGTGTCCTACAGATCTTTTCAAAGCCTCCCTATCTGTATTAGTCTCTTATCTCCTACTCAGCAATTCTTAGTGCCATTAGTCTTCCACACAACAAATGCCAACTTCTCATTTTCGGTACCTAAAACTCTATAAATGGAAGAGACAAAGTTAGTGATGATTTGGCATACATTGCTGAATCTTCATTAGGTCTGCTAACTTAAAAGTTTTTGCATATACACTAACTTAATATCATCAACCAAATATTCCACAAACAGGAGATCTGAAGAGAGCAATCATATGCATGTTGAAATATCAACAAATGAACTATACCTACTAAGAGTCTAGATGACCTCATCTCCTCTCAAGAAAGTTCTGGTGATGATATTCTGAAGTCACCATAGATTTTTATTTTATGTTAATGCAAATAAATTAAAAAGAAAAAATTTGAAAACAGATACCACCACAACAGAAGACTAATATCAAGATTATGGCCAAATTTTGACAGCAATAATCCACATATACAGAAATTTAGTGAAATTATTGTTGCTTGTTTCTCACATTCCCTAATAAATGAGACAATCTGATGCGGTTAAGAAAATGTGCATCGGAATTTCACACAATAACTGAGTGTACCAAAAAGATCCTTTTCTTTTTTCGTTTTTTTCCCCAATGACAGATTAGAAACTATCATCCTACAGCCAAATCCCATTATGTGAAGTGGATCTGGGCCTATGCTTTAGAAAAATGAAAAAAAAAATTACTAGGTTAGCCACGCAACCAAATATAAATAAGACTTTCATATAAAACCCGAAACCTTGTATCACCATCTCATAAAAGATGAGACAAAGTGAATGTTCACTTATACGTATATCAGGCTTCAAATGCATTCATATACATCAAACTATCATTATACAGCCGAGGGATCCCTTTTGTGGGACTCTGACAACTCTGAGGCTGTATTCTGTGAAGGTGCAGAATAAGAATCCCTTGAAGTGAAGGAGTCCCTGACAAGACAATATTCTTTATCATCCAATGACAGTGATACAGCCTTGCTGAACTTGACTTCCTTTTCACAGTGCAACCGCTTGTTGGCAAAGACCAGTACCACCTATACACTAAGTCGAAACATAATTGGGTGCATTTTAATTCCCTTTTCCTATTTCTACCATAATCCATCACCACACACAGTCAGCTGTACCCTATCTGCTGTATTCTAATTCAGTGATTCTGCCCATCTCCTGTGTGATCTTCATGTCATCCTTTTGACCTTCATCAACTATCATATATCTTACACGATAATACAATTTCAACATAGCATTACTCATGCAACGATTTGTGGAATTCCCCATTTCACATATTTACAGTCTTACATTCCATTCTTTTAACTATCATACACTCAAGTCTTACATCTCTAATATCCTAATGTTTTACCAATAAAGGAAACTAGTTTAACATCTTTACAGAGGAGGAATACAAACTTTTTGTTATGCACACTTCTTGTATATTTCAGACTTATTCCATTTAAACAAAGCTCTCATGGCATATTCATCTCAACCCCAAAGCAATACTCAGCATTCAGCTTCTTTCCCATTACCATCTTCATGAAAATTCCCTACAATACAAATTCAGGCACAGTTCAAGCTGAGATTACTTATCATCTACCTTAAATAAAGAAACAAAACCAGCCACAAATGACAAGTGCAACAATTTCCATTCTCTGTTTCTCCAATTTACCTGTAACTTATACATTTACAAACATAAAGACTAAACTTGATCTTCCTTCCCAAAACAAGCATTGTTTGTGTCTGCTACCTTTAGTTATTAATGGTATGCAAAGGATTAATCATTACTTTCACCTGGTATACCTGGCTTACTCTGCCATGTTGCTATGCTGCAAATACACTACATTTACAAACAGTAGCTGTATTAACACTTTCTTTACCATCTGTCATCACTGCAACGGCAACTAACTCCGTTTCTCAAGGGTATGATTCTCCACCTTTCACGGTAATGTCTTATACCCTAGTATACCAATGATGCTCCCTTTCGAATGTCAGACTTAAAAAATCGTTCTTACAATGTAAAAATCTAATAAAAAATCATGCAAGACTTTCTATTCTACTTGTATTGAGACAAAAGAAATATATCATTTCCATGCACATGGTATGGGCTTAACTTACGAGACAGCCTAGCCAATGTTCATAATTCATTGGCAAAGGCTTCAAGCACTGCAGTTCAATCTTCAAATGGAATAGTGAAAATGGATGACAACTAAAACTTTTTGAAAGATTCTACATTCATCAATCTACTTTAGAAAAGCTGCACAATCACACACTATAATGGGATGGATGAAGGCAGCAAGTATGAATATGTACATGTGTATATATGTATATGTCTGTGTATGTATATGTATGTATATGTGCGTGTGTGGGCGCTTATGTATATACATGTGTATGTAGGTGGGTTGGGCCATTCTTTTGTCTGTTTCCTTGGGCTACCTTGCTAACGCGGGAGATGGTGATTAAGTACAATAATATATTTTTTTTTTTTTCAAACTATTCGCCATTTCCCGCATTAGCGAGGTAGCGTTAAGAACAGAGGACTGGGCCTTTGAGGGAATATCCTCACCTGGCCCCCTTCTCTGTTCCTTCTTTGGGAAAAATTGAAAAAAAAAAAAATATAGAGAGGGGAGGATTTCCAGCCCCCCGCTCCCTCCCCTTTTAGTCACCTTCTACGACACGCAGGGAATACGTAGGAAGTATTCTTTCTCCCCTATCCCCTATATATTTAGATATCTGGGAGTGGATCTGGCAGCGGATGGAACCATGGAAGCGGAAGTGGATCATAGGGTGGGGGAGGGGGCGAAAATTCTGGGGGCCTTGAAGAATGTGTGGAAGTCGAGAACATTATCTCGGAAAGCAAAAATGGGTATGTTTGAAGGAATAGTGGTTCCAACAATGTTGTATGGTTGCGAGGCGTGGGCTATGGATAGAGTTGTGCGCAGGAGGATGGATGTGCTGGAAATGAGATGTTTGAGGACAATGTGTGGTGTGAGGTGGTTTGATCGAGTGAGTAACGTAAGGGTAAGAGAGATGTGTGGAAATAAAAAGAGCGTGGTTGAGAGAGCAGAAGAGGGTGTTTTGAAGTGGTTTGGGCACATGGAGAGGATGAGTGAGGAAAGATTGACCAAGAGGATATATGTGTCGGAGGTGGAGGGAACAAGGAGAAGAGGGAGACCAAATTGGAGGTGGAAAGATGGAGTGAAAAAGATTTTGTGTGATCGGGGCCTGAACATGCAGGAGGGTGAAAGGAGGGCAAGGAATAGAGTGAATTGGAGCGATGTGGTATACCGGGGTTGACGTGCTGTCAGTGGATTGAATCAAGGCATGTGAAGCATCTGGGGTAAACCATGGAAAGCTGTGTAGGTATGTATATTTGCGTGTGTGGACGTATGTATATACATGTGTATGGGGGGGGGGGGTTGGGCCATTTCTTTCGTCTGTTTCCTTGCGCTACCTTGCAAACGCGGGAGACAGCGACAAAGTATAATAAAAATATAAAATAAAATATATATATATATATATATATATATATATATATATATATATATATATACACAAACATATTCATATATGCAGATAGACATAAAACTATTAACAAACAGAATAACAAAAACATCTAATAGCCAAAAAACACAAATGCATATTCAACACTCAATAAGAGAAAAAAGGTAAAGAGAACATAGACAAATAGATGTGTGTGTGAGAGAGAGAGAGAGAGAGAGAGAGAGAGAGAGAGAGAGAGAGAGAGAGAGAGAGAGAGAGAGAGCCTACGCACAATCACCTATGACAAGATTTTGCTGGAGAGGAAGAGCTAGTTGGTCGCGCTCACCAAACTTCTTGCTTTTTGGATAATAATGTTCCACTCTGCTGCCAACTGCATTACACAATCATCTACTCTGGGTTCGTTCAGAACTGATTTCAACCACGTCAAATTTTCTCTTAAATGTGTCTGTAGTTGTTTTATGCATTTTTCTGATTTTCCTTGTAGTTGCTAACAGCTGTTCAAACTTCCTGGCTGGGCCATCATATATCTCCGTTTGATCTATATTTGGTATATTCCAAAACACACTTGCAAAGTTAACAGCTCTGTACTGCATCTTCCTTTCAGATTTAATATATTTTTCTTTATACCTTCAATTTGTTGCCTTGTATACACTATCATATATCTTTCTCTTCATTCTAGACGATAAAGTTCCAGTTCTTTCAGCCTTTCATGGCAGTTCAAATGCTCCATCCCTTCAATTTTTCCTGTGAAGTGCTTCTGAATTCTCTATTACCTTACTTCTATTTGTTTTCCTGGTACCCATACAGTACCACAGCATTCAATTTTTCTTCAAAAATATACATTAAACACTTACAATAATAGTTATAAAATAGTTACAAAACATTAATTCTCACGATGGTCCCTGAATTCTAGTTTCTCCTTTACAGTTACAACCAAACCTTTTACTTTTGTTAGGCCTTTATGTATCATCACTATATTGTTACTTTTTCCAAACTCATTAGTTCAAATCTTGCTTCTGCCCGTTTGTGTAATAAATGTAAGTCTTTGCGTCTCCATTTCATCAGTTCCCAATACAGTCATTTTGCTTACTCTGGTACCATCAGCAAACTTCTCTGCTTTTTTTTACATCTCTGTCCATGTTTGATATCATCAAGATGAAAAGAAATGGCGAATACCATTCCTTGAGGTATCCCAAGTAAGGTATCATCAAATATGATTTAATGCTTTCTTTTACTTCTCTGCTGATGTTTGATATCATTAAGATGAAAAAAACTTAAGCTACTACCATTCCTTGTGGTACCCTAAGTAAAATATCATCAAACATGATTCAATTCTGACACTACTTCAACTTTCTTTTGGGTAAGTACTCTTTAATCCATCTTCCTATCTTACCCTTGATGTTACATCTTTCTCTAGTAAAATTCTATGATTTACCTTGTCAAGAGCCTTTCCAAAACCAAGAAAAACTGTATCCAGTCTCTGTCTTTAGATTAAACTTTTGTACATGTAATCATAATGAGATAAAAATTAGCTTTGCATACTTTTTCCTCATATAAATCCAGATTGGCCTTTACTTATATTGTTCTTGTTCAATTGTTCTAATATGTCCTTTTACCATTCTTTCAAAGGCTTCTATTACATGTTTAGTCAAACTAACTAGCCTGTAATGCTTGGGTATTCCTCTGTGAACTGGTGTTACTTATGCTATATTGTGAACATCTTGTTTTGCTTTCATACAGACTTTCCTTCATCAATAACATCACTGGCTTCTCTACTGCTGTTTCTGTCTTCTTGAGGAAGATGGCTGAGATTCAATTTGGTACCAGAGCTGAATTTCCTCATTACTGATCAATCACTGACAATATCATCTCCCAATATCTCGTCTATGGGTGGGCTATCTAATTCCTAGTTATATTTTGAGCTGAAAACCAATTTTTATTGTTCCATTAACATCCTGCATATTTTCTTGTGGTCCAATCTCCTAACTGAGTATTTTTTTGCTTTGTTCGTGTATGTCATTACTTCCTATTTTTTCTTTTGTTCATGTGTCATTACTTTTACAAGGAGGGAGTTTAACACTCATGTTACCCTGTCTTCTTAACCTTAAACATGTGTATCATGTCTTTCTACTTATGGACACACACCTGCATGCACGCACACATGCAAACACACACACACCCCTCGCTTATGTAAGGTACCGACTCTATCTACCATCCCCTAGGGGAGGGTGAACAGCAGGGTGGACTGTGGACCAAATGCTACAACCAAGATTTAAACCCATACAGGTTTGATCCCAGCTCATATGTTCACGCATGATGATCAGTAAAACTGACCACTACACCACCTTATGCCAGATACGGACTCTATTTACCAGCCCCTACAGGAGGGTGAACAGCAGGGTGGGCAGTGGACCAACTGCTGCAACCAACATTCAAACCCATAGGGGTTTGATCCCAAGTCACTCGTTCATGCATGATGGTCAGTAACACTAAGTACTACACCAGAGTGATAATGCAAATGTGAACTGCTACACCAGAGTAATGGAAATGTGAACTGCTACACCAGAGTAATGCAAATGTGAATGTGTATGTGTTCATGGGTGTGAAGAGAACCTGGGCCAAAGAAGTGAAACATGACAGCCACAGAAGTGCTGGCTGATACAGAGACAGAGACAGAGAGGAGAGAGTACTTACTTTTTAGTATTTATGAGATTTTGCTAAAAGGCAGAGTTAGTCAATAGCACTCATGTGAATTACATGTTGTCAAGCGTTATGCATGGAGAGTCTATGCTTGTCGACTGAATGCTAGCAATCATTGTGAGAGTGAGGTAGAAAGAAATGACAAACTCAGTCTAAGGAAGTGAAACAAGACAGACACTGAAGTGCAGGTAGAACTTCCCCAGTCAGAGGCTGCCTATCACTTACCAACTATGAGAGAAAAAGACAGAGAAAACAAGAAAGAATGAACCAACCTAACCATCATACCAAGAAATTCTGTCATTAGCACACCATATATGCTGCTTTCTCTGCCACCAGGAACAATGTATATGTCAATCCCGGTTCATCTCAAACTTTTTTCCAGCTATATCAAAGTTTATTTCAAACATTTATGTGCTTATCCCATGGATGTTTTGTATGTTACTTGGCAGTATTTCATATAGCCTTTCCATCTTTCTTACTGGGCTCCCAAGCTTTTTTGTCTGATATCTTCCTGGCATGCCTCAATGAATCACTGCGGACTTCTAGCTCCTCCTCTGAACAAACAAACTAAGAAATTCTATCATTAGCACACCATCTATCTCCTTTGGTTAACAATATTGCTTTCTCTGCCACCAGGCACATTGCATAATGTTGATCACAGCTCATCTCGAACCTTTTTGCAGCTATATCAAAGTCTATTTCAAATGTTTCTGTGATTATCCCATGAAAATTTTGTATGTTCTCTGCAACCAGGCACATTGCATAACGTTGATCCCGGTTCATCTCGAACTTTTTTGCAGCTATAGTAAAGTTCATTTCAAATTTTTCTGTGCTTATCCGGTGAAAGTTTTGTATGTTACTTGGCAGCATTTCATATAGCCTTTCCATCTTCCTTACTGGATTCCCATGTTTTTTGTCTGATGTCTTCCTGGTGTGCCTCAATGAATCACTGCAGACTTCTAGCTCCTTCTCTGAAGCCCATTTCTTTCATGAACCGTTAACTACATCTTTTTCTTTAATACATATTCACTATTTCCCACATGAGTGAGGTAGTTTCAAGGAAAGATGACCGAGCCTTAGAGGATTTCATTTATCAAAGCATATTATTTCAAATACCCTACATTTGTTGTAATGCGTAGCTTATCATTTACTTTTCTTTTTACAGATTTCAAGTTCTTTCACCTTGGATGATTTAAATGCTCTAATTCTTGGTTCTGATGAAGTGTTTCTGGTTATTTCTAACATGCTGATTTCTCCTTGTGATAATGATGACCATACACACAGCAACATTCAGGATTTCCTCTTATTTGTAGATTGAACATTTCCCTCATCACTTTTCTATCTCCCACAGAGATGGTTCTAGTTATCACTCAGCTGATTACATGACCTGAGGAAGTGGTTTCCATATTCTAGCTTTTCATCTTAGTCATTCACACGTCTTTGACTCTTTCTTCTTCACCTACTTCCCTTCCATCTGGCATCTTGATGGGTTTAACATCATTACGACATATCTTTTAAGATAAAGCTGTTCAAAGTTCTATTCACTGAATTCCATTAGATTCTTCTCTGCCCACTTATGTATTAGGCTTAGGTGTTTCCTGCACTTTACATAAAGAGCCTGCTTAGCTGTACAACTGTCAGCAAAGTGATTGTCACATGCATTTCCTACAAGCTAAAAGAGTAGATTTTTCAGGTTGCACTAAATCTTTCGCTTCTTCTCAGTGCATTTATTCTGAGCATCCATAAATCATATCACACTCTCTCTTAAGTCTCTGTCTAAGTTGGATATCATTAACATGAACAATACAGAGGATGCTTTTGTTCTTTGAAGGACTCCTGATAAACCAACTTCCTCATCTGTCATAGTTCTATTTGTCAATACTTTAAATTTCCTGTTCGTCACAGACTATCATATCTCCCTAGCTTATTTTCTATGTTCTGTTTAGCTACTTTGTCCAACAGAATTCAGTCATTTACCTGTTACATGCCCTCAAAGAGTTAAGCAAGACTACATTCATTCTCTTCCCTTTCATCAATATTTCATATACACTTTGGGGGGATACTAGAATTCATGTTTAGCCTGAAACAAATCCACATTAATCTTCAATTATGTGGTTATTAAGAGAATCATTACATGTTTCTAGGTTGCTCTTTCTAAAACCTTAATAACGTGGAGCCAAACTTACGTGTGCATACTGTTTTAGTATTAATTTTGACGAATCTCTGTGAATCAGTGACACACGTGCCATTTTCTATCTCCCCACTGTATGCCTAGCCCTTACATAATGATGGACTGTATAGCAAAATCTCACACTTATGAGAGCTGCATTTCAGTACAAACTCTGATACTGACATGCTCAACACTAGCTGCAAGAGAACTAAAAATAATCTTTCATATTCTGAATGCATAAAATATTCTTTTCCTTCATCAATAAAATATTTCTTGAAATTTTAGAAGATACTTTTTCTCAATAAGCATCTTATAATGATATCACAAAATACTTCTCAATTGATATGAATTTTGCTGGTGGGTGTCACCCACCAGCAAAATTCATATCAATTCATATGCCACCCATTGGAGGTCAACTGATAAACATTTGCACAATTCAGCAACACTTGACAGCACATTTCCTCCTTCCTTTTACACATCATTTTCCTCCTCCATAGTCAGAGCTGCCATTTCACTGTATGTATAAAATATTAAAAGGAACTCATCATGGTACAGAATGCCAGGCCTTTACTCTTGATGAGAAAGTACGAGGTACATAGTAGAGCAGATGAAGGCCAAATAACCTTGGCTACAGCTAAGTCCCTGGGTTTTGGCACTATATGGAAAAAAAAAAGAATAAATAAAATCTGGTTCTTCTTCAGGCAGTTCAATAACTGTCTAACACTCAGAACTGGTTTTCTTTCCCCACTCCAAAAATTTGTAATTATCATATTAAAACAAAATTTTTTCTTCTAAGCTTGTACTTCAAGTTACAGATGACGACTTATCAAAGATTTAGCTATTTTCTTTTACAATCTGTTCAATTCAGGCAAATATTCTGATCGTAACTGCAAACGTTAATTAACATAGAAATATCAGGTGATTCTTGGTTGGCATCATTTGTATACACTGTACGTGTGACAGTCTTACCACCTAAGTTCATCAGCCTGATGTACCAATGTTCATTCACATCATCAATATGTTTATCATTATTTGCCTTTTTACTCTCTGATCTCTCTCCCAGTCTAACACACACTTTTTACTTCTGGGAGGCTGATAAATGGAAGCCAATATAATCTATAAACGAAATATATCTATATGGACTTATACTAAAATCGATCATCTAGTAATGAAAGTAATATAAAGAACCAAGAACACTTTCTATTGTAATAACGATATTAAATACCAATACAAAGAAAATGAAAAAAGTAATAAACTTAAGTTCAAAATTATAACAAGCTTTAGTTCTAGTTAAATGTAACTTCAGTGTTGCAAATGTACTTGAATACATTTTACACAAAGCCTAGCCGTAAATAATATAAAAAACAATAAACATTCAAATGAGCATATCCCATCAACTAATCGCACTCTAGATAGTATTCCTCAAAACAGGGAATGACACATAAAGGTGTGTCACAAACACATTAACATCTTGTTTCCCTGCACCTCTGAGATTTGCTGGTAGAACAAACAAAATATTGTTTTGTTGCATACTTCTTATACAGCTTATCTCCTGACAGAAGAGTTTTATTAGAAAAAATACAGCATCCATAAAATGCTCAAGAACTGAGCCTTAGGCATCACAAGAGAGAAACTGGAAGTACATATACTACACTATCTGGAACTCAAGATTCACTCATTTTCTCCTTATGTGTGGGTTCAGCATACACTAGCCTAAAGAACATTAATTCGAGTAGTCACATTTAGCAAAGACTCAAATACGGTGGAAAAATTTCTCTCTTGTCCTTTGCACACGCATGCTATTTCTTTATTTCCCTCCCTATCAGTTTCACTACATCATCATCAAATCAAAAATGTAGTAGTCCACTGCTTTACTCGCTAATTCTCGCATTACCAAACAGTTGCAGTGAAAAACTGCCAGCTAACCAGTCCCATGTAGTACTTGCAAGACAGAATGGTGAGCCACAATCCATTATAATACTGCATCACACATACTAGGGACTCCTTCTGAACTAGCATCTTCAGTATCAATACTGGAGGAGTCTTGCAACCTCCATACTAATTTCTCTATCACCTGAAGACAAGTCATCATAACACTCACAAATAATCTGTTACACCTTACTACAAATCTTGCAGAATATACTTGACTTCATCACTCTCCAACTGGCGGTACTACTTTCTCTTAGACATGACTGAGGTCTGAATGACCATGCATAAAATTTTATGGGCATCTTGCAACTAAATGATCCTCACACAACAACTTTAAATAGTGGCACTAGACTGGGCTCTTCTGTTTGTGCACGAGTGATGTGATGGAACAGATGGAAAATTTATGAAGTCTTCACACAAAAGACTAAAATCAGAGAAACATGCTAGTATCACAGCAACCATCAAGGGGAAGGCCAAGTCATCACAGTAGCATCTATACAAATGGGGAATCTAATCTATCGGTTCTGATACTGAGGCACCATGATGGTAACCGGAGTATTTGAAGAAAATGAAAGAGGATACCCATCTCAAAAAAGTGTTTAATGAGGATGAGAATAGGTTATATTGGAAGATAATGCCAGCCTGGATATTCATTAGCATAACAAAAAGAGCAGTCTAAGGTCCAAAGAAGCCAAAGATCATTTGGTGCTTCTGCAGGGAGGGAATGCTATGAGAGATTGTAAACTTAGGCCCTTGCTAGTATTACACTGACAAAAATCCCTAGATTATAATTCATTACATATATATATAACCCCATGACTCCCTCATGGGGCTTCTGCAGCATCATGCAGCATGGAAATGATGGGCCCTTTGAAGTGAAAAGTCCCTTGATGAGAGTGCACTCCCTTTCGTCAACTGACAATGATGCAAGTGAGGTGCCTGACTGGCATTAATCTGTATGGTGCCACTGTATAAAGGCAAGGAGGTCAAAGGGGAATGTTAGAATTATGGAGGTATACAACTGTTGAGTATAGCCGGTAAATTGTATGGTGAATAAGAAGTTATCAGACTGGGTAGGATTGATATGGCTTCATGAGTGGTAAAGGATGTGTGGATCAGAATTTTGCTTTGAAAAATGTTTATAACATTTTTCAAAGCAAAATTCTGATCCACACATCCTTTATCACTCATGAGATAGAAAAGGGTTTGTATGATTCATTTGGAGAAAACTCTTAACAAAGTAGATAGAGATGCTTTGTGGAAGGTGTTATGCATATATATTTGGGTAGGAAAGCTATTAGAAGTAGTACGGAGTTTTTCTCCAGAGAGTAAGGCATGTGTGTGAGTAGGAATAAAGGAGGGTAAGTGGTTCCAGGTGAGGGCAGGCTGGTGGTAAGGGTGAGTGATGTCACCATGTCTACTTAACCTGTTTGGGGATGAGACAATGAAGGAGGTACATGCAAAGGTCTTGGAAAGAAGGGAGCGTCAGCAGTCTGTTTTGGGAGGGAAGCCATGGTGGTGAGTTAGCTATTGCTTGCTGATTAGACAGCTCTGGTGGCATTGGGAAGTGGGAAACTACAAAGACTGGTGTCTGACTTGAAGACACTGCGTGAATGTTGAGAGTTGAGTGATAACAATCAAAAGTTTGGTTATGAAGTTTAGGAGGGGAAAGACAAAAGGTAGTTAGAGTATGAATTTGAATGGAGAGAAGCTGAGGGAGTAGGAGTGTTTCAGATACCTGAGAGTGGAAAAGGCAGAGGATGGAACCATGGAAGCTAAGGTTAGCCATAGGGTGGGTGAAGGAGCCATGGTCCATGGCCTCTGGGTGCTGCCAGGCCACTCTAACAGCTTTTGGTGCCACCAAAGGGGCTTTAGAGTAAACCTTCAATTTGGCACTTTGTCTCTGGCATCCGTCAAGCCATCCTAATGGCCTTTGGTGCTGCCAAAGGGGCTTTCAATTAAATCCATTGAGAAGTGTTTGGATAGAACAGATCACTTTCTGTAGGGGCAGATATGGGTGTTGTGCAGATGCAAAGGATGTGCCATCAATCAAAAATTACACAAGAAGGGTGGATGTGTTGGAAATAAAATGCTTGAGAACACTTGTTTGGTGTGAGGAGGGGTGATCTTGTAATCATGACAGGATAAGAAAGAGGCATGCTTGTAAGAAGAGATGAACAGGATGTGGTAAATGGTTTGGACAGGTGAGGAGAGGATGGCCAAGAAGGTATGTGTCATAAATGAAGGGGATAAAAAGAAGGAAACAGAGTTAGAGATGGAAAGATGGAGTGGAATATGTTTTGATGGGTCAGGACCTGAACTTGCAGGAAGGTGTGAAGCATGCATAAGACAGAATGAAATGGAGCAATGTGGTATACAGGGGTGACAAGCTGTCAATGTGAGGAATTAAAGCAAAAAAAGTTGTCTGGGGAACCCACAGAAAGGCCTGCAGGGTTTGGCTGTGAAAAGGGGAATATGGTTGCAATGCAATATACATAGCAGTTCGAGAGTGGATGTGAACATATGAAGCCAATCTTCCATCTGATCCTTAAGCTAATTTGCTACTTGTGAAACAGCTAACAAATACGAAAAATCAAATATATTATAATTATAATTATTGAGTCTCCTCAACCCAGATCAAGCTGGTGGGAATCGCCACTGCCCTTGCCCTTGTCCGAGCCAGAGAGGTCTAGTCTATGGATGACATCACAATTGTCACCAACAGCCAAAGTGCTCTGCAATCAGTAGGAGGAGATAACTCCAAGAATGAACTGCTCATGCGAGCCATTTATCAGAAACTCAGAAGTGTCAAGTTGCAGGGGAGGAGGGTGCATTTCACATGGACCCCTTCCGACAGTGCCATTGGTGGGAATGAGGATGCCAACAGGCTCAAGGTGCAGAAAAAGATGAGATCCTCTATGGCTTCCTTCGCCCAATCTCGCACATCAAGACTCTGATCAGGGAGAGGGAGGCCCGCAACTACTTGACGTCCTACGAAGCCAAGAGGATAATATATACCTTCGTTAGGAGGTATCTGAATCTCACAAGCGACATTCCTCCAGACTAAGCCAAGTACAGAATGCAAAAGAGATCAATGCAAAACTTGCTCTCCAGACTTTGCCTGGGGTACAGATACCTCTGGGAGGTGATTCAAAGACTGAGCAGTGATAACGGTGATGACCAACAAAGTGCCAATGAAGTGATAAGATCAAACAGTGGTAAAGTGATCAATACCAGCCGTAGATTGAGCAAAAGTGCAACTGACCACACTCTTTTTCACTATGTTTTCCAGTGCCCATATACTGAAAACACAGTGGTCAAATCCCTCTGGATTTTGAATCTCTTATCACACATTTTGCAAAGCCCGAAGTTTTCATCAGGATTAAGACTGAGTTCCCTCTGTTTCTCTCAGCACAATAGCAACCTAATAAGTGCCAGTGAAGTGTAAAACACAGAACTGATCAATTGATTGATTGTGCAAAAAGTGCAAAATGACCAATTGTGCAAAAAAGTGCAAAATGACCAAACTTATACTTTCTAGTGCATAATAGTATCTCAATGTTTTCCAGCTAGAGAATGTCTCCTCAACCAGCTGTATTAGTTGCACACCAGTGTTTCCAAGCTAGAGGATGTCTCCTCACCCAATGTAATCCATACTTGTACCTTGCAGTTTCCCAATTAGAGGATGTTTCCTCGCCCAGTGTTGTCAATCGCACACATTACGAGTTAGGTAAAATATTTGAGGGTTACTAATAGATAGGATTAGCTATTTCTGTTCTCCCTGTCAGACATGATGTAATCAGAATATTTCATAAATCTTCATCTAAACCCTAGTCATACTATCATGTACAGCATATCAGAGTACAGTCTTCCTGTATGACAGACCCAAGGTCTGAAGGACACATTGTTCATCTCTTCATTACAGACCTTACGTCTTGGGCTTCACTTTGTCTTCCTGTAAGCCTGTGTCAGTGCAAGAATTGAAACTGAACTGAATCATGTAACTCTACAACCCCTTTAACAGTCTCTACAGTTCTATGGCAGGGCTTTCCCTGTGGAAGCAGAGTAATGTGGGCTTCTGTAAGACAAAATGTTCCTCAGCAATCTGCTAATGATGCCAAAGCCAAGGCAAAGGGGATCTCTCAGTAGTGGTGTTACCACTTGCAGCAGGTGACGAAAAACATCTATACCCTTCTGCCCAATGATCCCCTTATATGCAGCTCTTTTCATGATCAGGAAGCTGGACACATCCACATGTAAGACAACATGTCAAGAAGCATAATATTGCTTGGATGTCTGTATGAGGCGAGTCCTCAACAAATGAGGAATAGAGGTTCATTGTCTTCATCTTAGAAGTTGCATGTTGCATGTCTGATGATATGAAGAATCAGTGTTTGAAATGTTGGAGAGATGGGTAGTATTCAGAATGCACTCAAGAGAGTTTGAAACTTTTATAGACCATGGGGGTGAGTTCTGCCAGTGCCCCCAGGGTGAATGAGGGGACATCCAGCCAGCTGCACATCCATTTACAATAATAATCAATTTGTGATGCTGGATGTAGTTACTTATTTGTACATTGATACATTCATAAGAGATTTTTCTATATTACTGTGTACACCAAATGGCATGTCATACATCAGCTTCACCATCAGAGTGATTTTTTTGAGAGCAAGGCATACATCTGTTAGTGTAAATGTTCTTGATAATTACGGGTCCTTTATACTCTTTTTGGTCTTATGCCATCACTACCATTACAGAAAGTTTTTTGAAGTGTCACAAAACACATGGGTTGCATGAGACAGCACAATGGATACTCGTGTCCAACTTGGGGAATGACCTCCGCTAAAGTCAAGACACATGGTATGGCCACATAATGTTTAAGAAAGGATGCTGTTCATTTCAAACCATATAATATGTCTACAGACCCAAAATTGGATTGCCAGAGAATTTCTAAAGCTTTGGACGCTTATTGCCTCTAAACCTCACCAACCCAAGTTTTTTGGTAGAGGCATACTGAAACATCAGAACACGAAAGTGTTAACTCTTACATGCCTAAGAAATGTAGTTTCAGATAGGTGTAAATGTGATGGAATGAAGTTTAAGACTGAGTTGGGAGGGTGACTGTTTAATGCCTTTTAAGTCATTTCAGTGTGTACATGTCCTGTCAACATCATGGTTGTGGGGAAGGGTGGATCTGTACTTAAAGGTTCTTGATATACTAAGAAGGATTATGCTCTTTACTTCAACCTGGGGGTTGGTGTTTGCTTAGGGAGTGACTGGTCTGAGTGGGACTGGTCTAGTGCTGTCGCAAAGAACTGAGTGCCAAACATATTAAAGCATTATCATGGAATTATTTTCATGATGCTCACATATGTTAGACACCCAGTAATTGTAGTTGTCATAAGTGATTCTGAAAGGGTAAGATGACTAAGAAGGTGAAGCTTAGTTTAAGGTGGAGCAAATGAAAGGTTTTAAGAGGATGCCACAGATGCTTTTTTCTGTCCATAATTAGTGCCGGTAGGTGTTCTCAGTGAAGGCATTTCATTTATGACCTTAGTGTTGATATATGTGGTGTGGGGGATGTGTGCATGCATAAATGCATGCATGTGGGGGCTTTAAGCTTTGAAGGCAGCATCAACAATGTCCAAGGCCAAATGAGCACTGATTACCACAATCTTTCTATTACTGCAGGGTAGCTGGATGGAACTGGTGCAGATGGGTTTGGATTTCCTAGTCTAGGTCCAGCTACCTCAACCCAAGAGGACTGCCAGAATGTGTCCTTCAAGCTCTGTCAAGTGCAGCAATAACAAAAACCATCACAACACTTAGGCTGAAAGACATACAGGTACTACCTATCATAGTGCCTCACCATTTCACACTTCAGTATACAGTTATGCAATCCGAGATATTCAACAATCATTTTGACACAAAAATGTGTTTTAATTTGATACAAAAGGCAAAAGAAAAAATAAGATAAATAAGAACTCTGAAAAAGATCCATCAGATCAACTCCATCCATGTGCAGAACCTGCAAGCTTGGGGAGGAAGCCAGATACTGTTTGCACAGTGTCTTGGTCAAAAACTTGCAATGTTGTTGTGAGTTCTCAGATGCCATGGAAATGTTCAGCCTCAACCTCTGCTAGGTTGCGTAACAATTAAATGTCAATATGGCTAAGCACTACAGCAAAAGCTTGAAAAAGGAAAACAGTGATTACAGTGCATGGAAGAAGTTACTTATGATGTCAGGCAAAACATTCTCTCAACTGTTTGAGTAAAATTGTAGATGATTATTTGTTGATATGCATAAGTAAAAACAAATTCAGAACAACATCAGACTTGTAGTGGTAGCAATAAAGACCACAATAAAAATGATTTAACCCTTAAACACCAGGAGTCATCATATGATGACTTACATAGTAGGCAGAAGGAGTCATCAAATGAGAGCTAATGTTCTAAGGATGTATTCTGAGACCCCAGTTATATTTTGACTTTTATATGGCTGCTGAATGTCATCTTGACCATCTTAGGTGCACATTTCAGAGAGTTCCAATCTGTGGGAGCAATTCTGGAGTGCAAATATATATTCAAATACATATGCAAATGTGTAAATACTGACTATAAATAGTGGTCATTTAGTGAATTTCTATCAAGAGGTATACCTTCCTGCTGTACCTCCCTCCTTCATCCTTCCTCCACCATCACTCTACTGGAGGAACTAAGCCTTAGTGACTTCACCACTGAACCACAGCCAACTGAATTATCTTAACTTACTTGTTTGTCTATATCCTTTATATTTATTTCTATTTTGCTTTGTCGCTGTCTCCCGCGTTAGCGAGGTAACTCTTTTTTTTCTCAAAGAGCTAAGTGTCATTACTTAAGGTGCACCATGAGGCTCGCCACAATTCTCCTCTACCACCATGCAAACATCCAAAGGAAGATATGCACATTAACTTTACTGATACACCAAAGCCATATAAGGTGTACTTGTTCATTGTTTGAACAAATCCTCTATTTCTAAGAGCATTTCTTTCATTTCATAGTAGGACACAGAAAATCTGGAGCTTTTTTTCATCTTAACTTTGATTTATAATATTGCATTCACCCAGTGTTTAAGGGTTAAATTGTGTGTGGAGGATGAGGGGGGGGGGACTACTAATGTAATTCAATTCTGAAAAATTAATTATTCTGCAATGGGTTTGGTCCCAAGCATTATAAATCAGTGAGATTCTACTGTACATGGATATTCTCAACATACACTAACACTGCCACAATAAGCACAAAAAGTCTATACGCATCTCACCCCTGATCTGCAGACTTCAAATAATTCACTGATTCAATCTCAATGTTCCTGGACTCAGATCTTACAACCTAAGAGTGTAGTAAATAACATACGTTGAACTTTAATCCAAAAGACTTACACTTGATACAACGTTCGGCAGGTTGCTCCCTGTGGCTGGTGCTGTCTGGTTGGATGTGGCAGCAGCAGTAGAGGTAACATCAGGAGCTGCACCAGATTGAGCTGAAGTGGAGGGGGATCCTCCACCTACACTATTAACTGGCTCTGCAGGCTGCCTAGTACCTGCAGGTTGTGGGGTGAGAGGAGACCATTGGGAGGCTGGAGGAGATGTTAACTCTATACCAGATAAAAGGTCCAAGTTCGAGATGCCGGAAGTTATGGATGACACAGAGGATCCTGTGGAAACACCTTGGGTGTTTATTCCCTGCTTATTTTGAGGCTGCAGGGGCTTTGGCTGAAGAGGTGGCTGTTGTGGTGGCTGCTGTGGTGGCTGAGGCTGGGGCTGCTGAGGATACTGATGTGAAGACTGTAGTGACTGTTGTGGGTGCTGAGGTTGCTGAGGGTGTGGCTGGGGTTGCTGAGGGTGCTGCTGTGGTTGCTGAGATTGCTGCTGGGGTTGCTGAGGGTGCTGCTGGGGTTGCTGAGGGTGCTGCTGGGGTTGCTGAGGTTGCTTAGGTGGCTGCTGCTGTTGCTGCTGTGGATGGTGTGGTTTTTGTTGCTGCAGCCGATATTGTTGTTGATCACCATACTGGGCCCACATCATTGACTGACTGTAACCCTGGTTGTACTGCACAGCTTGACTATACTGGCTAGTAGCTTGAGAACCAGTGGCTGGTTGAGTTACTTGTGATGACACCAAGCTTCCACCAGACAGGGCAGTAGATGGTGTTGTAGTTAATGCTGGAACATTGTTATATGGGTACTGCTGCACACATGACACACTTGATCCTGAACCAGACTTACTAGTATTTGTTGGTGCAGTACCAGCCTGACTGGTACTATTGGATGATATGCCTGCCTGAGGATAATTAGAGTACATGTTCCATTGCACATATGGGGATGGTCCTTGTGATGCATATGCTGCATTACTTGCTGCAGACAAAGTCCCACTAGACTGGGCACTAGTTGTTGTACAAGGCTGTGATGAGTATGATCCACTACTGTACACGCCAGACACTTGACTACCATATGATCCTGATGGATAGCTGGATCCTCCCTGTTCTGAATACATGGAAGAAGCTTGGACACTACCTGTCTGCCCTTTGTAAGATACACCACCCTGGTGTGCATATCCAAACTGGCTTGAATAGACCACACCTCCAGACTGACTAGAGAAATCTGGTCTATAATTAGAGGTGTAGAGAGAGCCTGTTTGACTGGAAGTAGAAGGAACTGTTGTACTACCCTGTGCCTGTTGGTGCTGGTAAGGGTACTGAGAATGGCTTTGCGTGCTGGCAGGGTGTGAAGGCTGAGAGCTAATCTGAGAAGTTGATGCCACTGACTGCTGAGTTACGGGAATACTAGTTGTGGATGTGGTACTGGGTTGTTGTTGTTGATAATAACCATAATAGCCCTGAGTAGTACTGCCAGTATGTCCAGAGGCAACAGGCTGAGCAGCTGCAGCAGTAGAACTACTGGTGACGCCTTCACTCACCGATGGATAGCGAGGGCCATGTGCATACGGAGGATGGTGAGTGACTCCCTGGTCATGGGTCCCAGCAGCCCCACCATGCAGTGGTGATCCTTGAGGCACACTGAGAGGACTGGTACCACTACCTGATAATGTTGGTGTTGTATGAGTCATTCCAGTCATATTATGGTAACCATAATATGGATACTGAATATTATACCCATAATGATTAGGGTATTGACTTCCAGTCTGAGATGGTGTGTAGCTGCTGTGTTGACTGGATATAGTACTAGCAGCATGGGGGGTACTTGTAGTGTTCACACCACCTACAGATGGGACAACTGATATAGGCACAGAAGAGCTTTGTGTTGAAGGATATCCAGTAACACCAGTAGTTGCTGGGTATGCTGCAGTACCCTGATGTCCATAGTACTGACCAGATGTGCCATAAGGTGCAGCAGTGACGGGAGTCTTGTAAGGTGATCCTGCACTCTGTGGGGCTGGGGAGGGTGCTGGTGAGGGTGCAGAGGGTTGAAACACTGATGCCTGACTTGAGTAGCTTGCTGTATAGCCTCCGCCACTCTGGCCACTACATGAGGTCAGTGGATCACTGTGTTCTGAGCCTAAAGGTGTAGGTCGCATACTAATAGCATAAGAAGCACTTGGATCACTGTAACCATAACCTGGTGCTCCTGGATGAATCTGCTGATTTGCAGCTGTTATCATACCTGTAGGAATCCCAGTGCTTACACCTATACCTCCACCCTTCATATGCTGCAAGTAATCTTTCAGCTTTGGTCCACCACCTGTGTTAGCACCAGCATCCAAATTTGAGGGCTGCCCAGGCAATATCACTCCGCCTGGATCTTTAGGTGTGACTGAGCTTCCACTAAACTTCTTTACATTTGCTGACAAGACTTTTTCTCGCTCCTCATCTTGAACACAACAAACTGACTTGACCCGAGACCCAAGTTTGTTCACCTGACCCTCTAGCTTACGATAAAATTCCTGTGCATCTTCTGCTTTTTTCAAAATGTTGAGATAGGCACTATATGATGCCACGAGAGATGATATTGTTTCTGTTCTTTGCGCCTGAACTTGATTAGTGAGCCTCCGCGTGGTAGCATATGCAGCATTAGCTTCTGATAGAGCTTGGAGAATGTTGGTTTGAGCAGACATATTCTGTTCAAGAAGAGAGACCTGTGGAAAACAATGCCATAAACTAAGTTAATGAAAAGATGACACAAAAAAATTTAGATACCTTAAAATATGATACTAAAGTGGTACAATTCTAATATATGACCTAAGTGTCATACTGGTCATAATACAAAATCATCTTTAATATCCCTATCTCATACTGCTTAATCCAACATTCAAAGTAGCTTTCATTTTCAAGTAATTGACATGGCATAAGCAGAAACATGTCCCTATCATGGCCATCTCAGAGGAGAAAAATTAGAGCACAAAACAAATTACATTAATTGCATTTCTTTAGGGTGTTTAGAGAGATAACTGTTAAAGGTATAAAAGCTGTAAGATGAGGAATAGATGAAAGACAGAATGAGGGGCATTTCACGGCATCTCTTTTTGAAGAAAAAAGAAAGTATCATTACAGTCAATCCTTATGTGGCTGGGTAGAGGAGAGGAAAATAAGGTGTCAGAAACAGAAGCTTCATTAGCTAGTTATACAGTGATCTAGTAAAGGCCTTGGAGTAAAGATTCCCTAAGAAAAGTTGTAAGAGATTTTTTTTTTGGGGGGGTTAATGAAGAGATAGAACTAATTGTAGAAAACTAGGCCAAGTTCATACATTTTTATTTCAATGATAGTGATCTTGACTCTACTAATACCAGCAACAGACATCAGAGTAAGAGTGATCATACCAAGAAAAGATTTGGAAGAAAGATGATATGACTCCACTCCAACCAAGATAACCTCCAATAAATTGTCAGTACAGCTGAGGGCATCCCCGCTGGAGAGAAAACCTCCTTTGATTTCATCAGAAAGAACTGCATCATCAGCATACAACAACTGTATTAATTTCCATTATCTTTGCCATGGTTCATCATTACACTGGAATTGCCCCTACTCACTGTCTTTTCACATTAAACAACCATTGTTTGCCCCTACTACACTGTCTTTTCACATTAAACAAGCATTGTTACATTACATGGCCTTGCTTATTCTTGGGAAAGTCAGTGTAATGGCTAGGCAAGGATGACTAGTGAGCTCCTCTCCTATGATGTAACAATTGGCATTTCAAAGGAGACTGGGATGGACATGTCAAGCTGGAAGTAACAGATATAGACTGTGTTCAAAAAACCTTAGGGGAAGAAATAAAAGTAAGTGTGTGTGTGTGTGTGGTCATGATGATCAGGAACTTATAGTGCTTAATTATTTGCTCCAAACCAATTAGAAGGGAAAGATACAGGGTCTCAACGTCAATAAGACTATCCTGAGATAGTCTAACCAAACTCTGTGGTATACACTACTGAAATCCCTTACAAAGAAGAATTCAGTGCATGTGAAAACAGCAAGTATAAAAATTTTACACAGAAATTGTATGTAGGAAGGGTGGAAAAATGTATAAAATATAAAAGTGAAGGTGTAGGGAGTAAAGAAATTTTGAGTCAGGTAACTTCAAAGACAGGAGACACAAAATCCAAAAGGCAAGTAATGCATCATTCTGTGCTAAACACAAAATCCTAAAAACCATCTTTGTAGTGGAAATGATGGAAGAGATTAAGTCAGAAATATAACAGAATAGAGGAGAGGCATCCTTCAGCAGTTAGCTTCTAACCATTTCAACAGCTCCTAGTGTCAAAGATCCAGCAGAACCAATTGAAAATTTGATGAAATGATTATCAAGTATTCCTATCATACTTATACTGATCGCCATTTCCCATGTTAGTGAGGTAGCACTGGGAAACAGACAAAGAAAGACACATCCAATCACATACACACACACACATATATTTATTATTTTTCATTTATTCATTTATGATACTTGATCATTTCCCACATCAGACAAGTGGCGACAGGAAACAGATGAAGAATGGCCCATCCATTCACATACACATACATATACATAAATGCCCATACATGCACATACACATACATATCAATATATTCATTTATTTATTCATTTATTAATTTTGCATTGTCGCTGTCTCCCGCGTTAGCGAGGTAGCGTAAGGAAACAGACAAAAGAATGGCCCAACCCACCCACATACGCATGTATATACATACACATCCACTCACACAAATATACATACCTATACATCTCAACGTATACATATATATATACACACACAGACATATACATATATACACATGTACATAATTCATACTGTCTGCCTTCATTCATTTCCATTGCCACCCCGCCACACATGAAATAACAACCTCCTCCCCCCAAATATGCGTGAGGTAGCACTAAGAAAAAAAAAAAAAAAAAAAAAGGCCACATTCATTCACACTCAGTCTCTAGCTGTCATGTAATAATGCACCAAAACCACAGGTCCCTTTCCACATCCAGGCACCACAGAACTTTCCATGGTTTACCCCAGACGCTTCACATGCTCTGGTAAAATCCACTGACAGCACGTCGACCCTGGTATACCACATCGTTCCAATTCACTCTATTCCTTGCATGCCTTTCACCCTCCTGTATGTTCAGGCCCCGATCACTCAAAATCTTTTTCACTCCATCTTTCCACCTCCAATTTGGTCTCCCACTTCTTCTCGTTCCCTCCACCTCTGACACATATATCCTCTTGGTCAATCTTTCCTCTCTCATTCTCTCCATGTGACCAAACCAATTCAAAACACCCTCTTCTGCTCTCTCAACCAAACTCTTTCAATTACCACACATCTCTCTTACCCTATTATTACTTACTCGATCAAACCACCTCACACCACATATTGTCCTCAAACATCTCATTTCCAGCACATCCACCCTCCTCCGCACACCTCTATCCATAGCCCATGCCTCGCAACCATACAACATTGTTGGAACCACTATTCCTTTAAACGTACCCATTTTTGCTTTCCGAGATAATGTTCTCAACTTAGACACATTCTTCAACGCTCCCAGAACTTTCAACCCCTACACCACCCTATGATTCACTTCCGCTTCCATGGTTCCATCCGCTGCCAAATCCACTCCCAGATATCTAAAACACTTCACTTCCTCCAGTTTTTCTTCATTCAAACTTACCTCCCAATTGACTTGTCCCTCAACCCTACAGTACCTAATAACCTTGCTCTTATTCACATTTACTCTCAGCTTTCTTCTTTCACACACTTTACCTAACTCAGTCACCAGCTTCTGCAGTTTCTCACACGAATCAGCCACCAGCGTTGTATCATCAGCGAACAACAACTGACTCACTTCCCAAGCTCTCTCATCCACAACAGACTGCATACTTGCCCCTCTTTCCAAAACTCTTGCATTCACCTCCCTAACAACCCAATCCATAAACAAATTAAACAACCATGGAGACATCACACACCCCTGCCGCAAACCTACATTCACTGAGAACCAATCACTTTTCTCTCTTCCTACACGTACACATGACTTACATCCTGAATAAAAACTTTTCACTGCTTCTAACAACTTGCATCCCACACCATATATTCTAAATACCTTCCACAGAGCATTTCTATCAACTCTATCATATGCCTTCTCCAGATCCATAAATGCTACATAAAAATCCATTTGCTTTACAGTATTTCTCACATACATTCTTCAAAGCTAACACCTGATCCACACATCCTCTACAACTTCTGAAACCACACTGCTCTTCCCCAATCTGATGCTCTGTTCATGCCTTCACCCTCTCAATCAATACCCTCCCATATAATTTCCTAGGAATACTCAACAAACTTTTTTTTTTTTTTTTTTTTTTTTATACTTTGTCGCTGTCTCCCGCGTTTGCGAGGTAGCGCAAGGAAACAGACGAAAGAAATGGCCCAACCCCCCCCCATACACATGTACATACACACGTCCACACACGCAAATATACATACCTACACAGCTTTCCATGGTTTACCCCAGACGCTTCACATGCCTTGATTCAATCCACTGACAGCACGTCAACCCCTGTATACCACATCGCTCCAATTCACTCTATTCCTTGCCCTCCTTTCACCCTCCTGCATATTCAGGCCCCGATCACACAAAATCTTTTTCACTCCATCTTTCCACCTCCAATTTGGTCTCCCTCTTCTCCTCGTTCCCTCCACCTCCGACACATATATCCTCTTGGTCAATCTTTCCTCACTCATTCTCTCCATGTGCCCAAACCATTTCAAAACACCCTCTTCTGCTCTCTCAACCACGCTCTTTTTATTTCCACACATCTCTCTTACCCTTACGTTACTTACTCGATCAAACCACCTCACACCACACATTGTCCTCAAACATCTCATTTCCAGCACATCCATCCTCCTGCGCACAACTCTATCCATAGCCCACGCCTCGCAACCATACAACATTGTTGGAACCACTATTCCTTCAAACATACCCATTTTTGCTTTCCGAGATAATGTTCTCGACTTCCACACATTTTTCAAGGCTCCCAAAATTTTCGCCCCCTCCCCCACCCTATGATCCACTTCCGCTTCCATGGTTCCATCCGCTGACAGATCCACTCCCAGATATCTAAAACACTTCACTTCCTCCAGTTTTTCTCCATTCAAACTCACCTCCCAATTGACTTGACCCTCAACCCTACTGTACCTAATAACCTTGCTCTTATTCCCATTTACTCTTAACTTTCTTCTTCCACACACTTTACCAAACTCAGTCACCAGCTTCTGCAGTTTCTCACATGAATCAGCCACCAGCGCTGTATCATCAGCGAACAACAACTGACTCACTTCCCAAGCTCTCTCATCCCCAACAGACTTCATACTTGCCCCTCTTTCCAAAACTCTTGCATTTACCTCCCTAACAACCCCATCCATAAACAAATTAAACAACCATGGAGACATCACACACCCCTGCCGCAAACCTACATTCACTGAGAACCAATCACTTTCCTCTCTTCCTACACGTACACATGCCTTACATCCTCGATAAAAACTTTTCACTGCTTCTAACAACTTTCCTCCCACACCATATATTCTTAATACCTTCCACAGAGCATCTCTATCAACTCTATCATATGCCTTCTCCAGATCCATAAATGCTACATACAAATCCATTTGCTTTTCTAAGTATTTCTCACATACATTCTTCAAAGCAAACACCTGATCCACACATCCTCTACCACTTCTGAAACCGCACTGCTCTTCCCCAATCTGATGCTCTGTACATGCCTTCACCCTCTCAATCAATACCCTCCCATATAATTTACCAGGAATACTCAACAAACTTATACCTCTGTAATTTGAGCACTCACTTTTATACCCTTTGCCTTTGTACAGTGGCACTATGCACGCATTCCGCCAATCCTCAGGCACCTCACCATGAGTCATACATACATTAAATAACCTTACCAACCAGTCAACAATACAGTCACCCCCTTTTTTTTAATAAATTCCACTGCAATACCATCCAAACCCGCTGCCTTGCCGGCTTTCATCTTCCACAAAGCTTTTACTCCCTCTTCCCTGTTTACCAAATCATTTTCCCTAACCCTCTCACTTTGCACACCACCTCAACCAAAACACCCTACATCTGCCACTCTTATCATCAAACACATTCAACAAACCTTCAAAATACTCAATCCATCTCCTTCTCACATCACTACTACTTGTTATCACCTCCCCATTAGCCCCCTTCACTGAAGTTCCCATTGATTCCCTTGTCTTACGCACTTTATTACCTCCTTCCAAAACATCTTTTTATTCTCCCTAAAATTTAATGATACTCTCTCACCCTAACTCTCATTTGCCCTCTTTTTCAGCTCTTGCACCTATCTCTTGACCTCCTGCCTCTTTCTTTTATACATCTCCCACTCATTTGCATATAAATACACATACATATTCATATATACACATGTATATGTTCATACTTGCTTGCCTCTAATCCATTCCTGGCGCCACCCCACCCCATAAGATAGCAGCATCACTGTCCCCTGCTTCAGCGAGGTAGTGCCAGGAAAACAGACAAAAAGGCTGCATTCGTTCACATATACACACATACATGTACATGTACATATACATACATATACTGGTGCTCCCCCACTTATGATGGCTCAACTCACGATTATTCGACTTTATAATGGTGCGATAACGGTCTACATTCAGTAGAAACCGTACTTCAATTCTGAATTTGATCTTTTCCCAGGCTAGTGATACGCATAATGCATCAAAACCATTCAAATGTAATTTTCTCACCTAACATTACTTCAACACAATCTCCATCTAAAATCATAAATATACCTAACATTTACATATAATAATATAACTAGGCAGACACATTAGGTAGTAGCAGTTTGTAAGAACATTAGGTAGGAGCCCCTGAAAACAATGTGCTAGAGTTGTCCTTTGCCAGTGGCCTGTTAAGGGTGAACCACTGAAGGATAAGAACCGTCACTGGCATTCAACAGTTTAGGGCACTCTTTTGAAAATTTCTAGCTCTTTACCTATCATCTGTTACCAAAGTTCTCCATCACCCTAAAATTACACTCACAGAAAATTAGCGAAAGTTGTGGCAAAATTAATTTCAGGAATGAGTTCAATGGGGACTTCTTTGCAGGCCTCACTCCATTTCATTTAATCCAACAAAATTCACCCTGTGAGTCAGATATTTCTTTTCATGTCTCATGTTATTCTTCCTCACTTTCCTCAATAAATGATACAGATCATATGTGTTTCTCCTAACAACTTAGGTCATAATGTATATATCAAAAGAGGTCACCAGGAATGCATGATCCTCCAGAGGGAAATTGTGCTCTTATGATGGTAGATGATGGAGGGCTGAGAACGGCAGAACTTTTTTCCACATCTTCTTTTGTGAGGGAGGAGACTTCTATCAGGCTACTAATGGCATGAAAAGTCAGGTAAATATTCAAACTGCAGCAGGAAAAGTTAGCTTATAAATTGATGTCATGCTGTCTCCCAAGAAAATATCGACTGATGTCATCCAGTTTCATGGTTCAATAGACCTAAACATTCATCAGTAACTGCACTTTTATTCATACTTGGTCACTGTTTCTCACATTTGTGAGACAGCACCAGGAACCCAAATGTCAAGTTACAAGAGTTACATAAATTACCTCTGATCTTCCCTAAATCTTTTCAGTACACCTTCACAACTTAATAATTACTTTAACAATGCATGAATTCATCTTAATAATTAAATTGAAAAAATTGACTTACCAATTTATCATGTTTCTTCAGCTCATTTTTAAAGAATTCCTCCATGTCATCTTGACTTGTTACCAACTGTTTGGTAACGTCATCATCCTGAATATCACTACGTAACTGAGCTTCCCACTTTGCGCGCTGAGCTTGCATCTCACTCACTTTGCCCAACAAACGCTTCACTTCCTGCTTTGCCATTGGGTCACCCTGACCTGCAAGTATGAAATATAAAGGAAGTTATAAATCTGTCTAATGCTGAGAACATTTTGTGAGTACATAACTGTCTTTAAATCAATCTTAAGGTAACTGCAGTCATAAAAGTATATTCTGTCTACTAAACATGTTTACCATGGTTCCCACATATATGACTGGATCAAGCACATACAACCTCTCAATTTGCTCACACATTCTCAATGTCCAGAATGTTAATGTGAAGTGTGGATTTTCACACTAATTTGAAAACTTACTTTCCTGCTTTGCACACCAACTCAGCCTGGGCCAAGCCTGGGCTATGGGGATGAAGAACTCCTCAGAAATCACAAGGTATCCACTCCATAAGGTAAGAGTGAAGTCACAACTCTACCCTCACACACAAAATGGTCATACTGTACCTAATCGAGAAATCATTCCTCTGGCATTTTCCTTTCAAGTCCATCTGGTTTCAATGAATCCCCTCACTACACTATTCATCTCCTGTGTATCTTATCTCTAATTCTTTTAACTTCAACAATACTATTTTCTGACCGACCTATCATCTACTCTACACTTGCCCACATCATCTCAAGACTTTCATCCAAGCGCCTATCTAATGATTTCTCGTCAAATTTCCCTTTTTCTAAGCATTCGAATTCCAGCACTATCACATGAAATACCCATCTCTACAACTTCCAGTTTTTACCCATCCTGACCATCAAAAAAGTAGGGCTTCACAGGCATAAATCAAAATAGGTAAACTTACACTATCATGCGAATGTCCTGTACATTCTATATTTGAATTCTTCCATTCCCTAGCATTATCCAAGCAACTCAATATTTTCTCCCTTGCAATAAGCCTTACATGTTCAGCCTTCCCACTAATATCCTTATTGACTTTCATTCTTAAATACCTTAAAACAAGCCAGAGTTTCCCATTCTTCACCATTCAAAGTGTTATAATTAGACAGCCCATCTCTTTTAAAAGAACCTTAATTTACTCTAAGTCCCTTTTGGCATCCTCCTCCTACACACATCATCAGAGAAACATACCATTCTTTCAAACTAACAGAACAGAATCTGCATAATACAGATACTCTTAACTTCCAGTGATCTAACATAGTGCCCCATATGTGAAAAATATAAAACAGCCTCCATGACATTACACAACACTCATACACTTCTATTTATATTTCAAACCACTCACTTATGCCATTATAATTTATCACTCACAATATGCAAACTCCATTATAAAACATAAGCTCTTTATAGCACTCAGTTTGTCAATACACACCATGTAAATTAAGAACTTTCCAAATGGATATTCTACTAATTCTATCTTATTGACTTTTCTAAATTCATAAATAATGCATACACTTTCATCTTCTCTTGAACTTTCAGAATAATCCTACCTCTCTAAGTCCTGAAACATCTATATTCCTCTTCCCCTGTCAAAATCTATCTTTTTACTTACCCATACCTCCCATCCTCTATTAATATCACATCTCTCCTATATCTAAGTGAAGTCCTACCCTTGATGTGGACTTTGGCCCATGACTAGATACTCCAACATAAAAATAAAATAACAATGGCCTCATTTGCATAAATCCAATCTCTAGCCACCATGCAGAATGAAACGAAACCAGATTCAACCCTCCACAGCCAAACCCCCACGGCCTAATCCACAGCCTTACACTTATCACTTCATATGTTCTAGTTCAGCTCACTACCAGCACATACCATCCCCAAATACCACATTGCTCCAACTCACTCCATCTAATGCATATCTCTCACCCTAAGAAATGTTCAGGCTGCCCCATACCCCCAAATACTCCTTCATCCCAATCATTTCACCTCCTCCTTGGTTTCCCCCTACCCATTGTTCCCTCCAATTCTGACATACAGATCCTCTTTATCAGTCTCTCTTCAATCATCCTCTCCATATGTCCAAACCTTTTTACCACACTTCTGCCTCCCCTGTCCCAGCATTGTAATGAAGCTGCCAAGAAAGCAATTAGTGTTAGGATTCATAAACAGAAACTTTACGTACAAAATCAAGGATTTGATATTGACACTGTACCTAAGTCTAGTTAGACCACACCTCAAATATGCAGTGCAGTTTTGGGCCCCCCAACTTAAGTAAGGACATTCTTAAACTGGAAGCAGTGCAGCAAAGAGCAACTAAGTTGACTCCCTCCTTACGTAAATAACCATGAGAGACTGTGAGAATAAAATTTGTTCTCCCTATGCAAGAGGCGCCTCTGGGGCAAATTAATAGAATGTTTCAAAATACTTAAAAGTTTCAACAACATTTATGCTGAACATTTCTTTACAGTAGTGCCAGCATTACTGATGAGAGGAAATGTTGTTCAGGGAAACACCTTCAATATCTTCAATATCAGGCTTGATCATCACTTGTCACTCTCCAGAACTGAATAATTCATTTAATCAGTCATCATAATGCAGTGGTGCATCACGCTACCTTCTCAACAACTTATCTCTCCCTGGTCATGTTGTGATATCATACTAAACTGATCAACCCACGTCATCTGCTTTGAGAGAGTAATTATGAATTACTGTCTCATTCTTCAACATCAGGAACAATATAAGCACAATAAGTTGAAAGGCTGGAGCTCAAGTTAATCCCTAGTATCACCTTTATAAGAAAAAGTGAAGGGATGCATATCCTTGGTGATGCAATGCATGACATATTCATATTCATTCTACCTTATAACATTCCTATAAAAATTTCCTTCTGGCTTATTAATCCTGCAAGGTATTGTTTCTACCTATTTTCCTGCCAACTACTGCCAGAGGGAGTGGAGGGTGGGGAGACAGCCTTTGCTTTGCCATCCTCTTTTTCTAATGCTCACATTTTTCCTAAAGGCCAGACCACCTCAATTGGACCTTTCATCTGTGTGGTCTGTGTATCTATGTAACTATGAAACTCAATATGATTATGCATACCACCACAGCTCTTTCTAACAGCATCATTTCCTAGAAAATAAACACATCTCACTACGTATATTTACCTTACGCATTTCATAAACCCAACTCACAACATATATTGATTAAAGGCCTTTAATTTCTATCACATCCAGCCTTTTCCTTTCCTTACATGTGCTCCTTGATGCCCTAAAGACCCACCTCTTCCACACCTGAGACACTCCAGTACTATGTCCATTCAAAGGTACCTAAAGCACTCCTCTTCCTCCAGGTTCTCCCAATTTAACACACTCTACAATTCACTATGGAAGGGATAACTAGCATGAAGTCACTAGATATGAACAATTGTCCACTAAACATGACCACTTCTGAAGGTAGCATTTAAATTTGCAAATACATACTGTAAATGTATTGTATGAAGAAAGTACATACACACAACTAAATCACATAACCATGTCAAGGAAAATTCCTTCTTTATCATTTAACTACTAAACATCTGGACAGCATCTGGCTTTGACTGTAAATTTAAATTTCAGTCTTTACATTAGCAACTTGAACTATGACATGATGTACAAGTCTCTAATATATTCAAATTTCAACCTTAACATTCTTAACCAACATTACCTGTGACATAATGTATACATCTTCAACAGATTTAAACCTCAATCTTTACATTTCAAAATTACTGTAATTGTGATGATGTATACATCTCCAATGCAATGTTTATCTATCACACATATCCATGATAATAATCAGGTGAGGAACTATGGAAAGGGATGGTAAACAAACTATTACTCTCAGCACATTTTGGATACAATAAGTGAGCCTTACCACTAAAGCATCTATCATAAAACCAGGCTCATCTATCCTCTAAACAAATTAATCCCAAGAGGTTATTATCAAACTCTGAAATGCCTGCACCCAATATAGACATATTCAGTAAGGAGTTAAATATACCCACCTTCTAAACTTGCCACAGAAGGGATTGCTGCTGCCACTTCATCTAGAGGTTTTGAGAGTAACTGTAGGTTAGGCAGGTGGGTGGTAATTGCCCTGTGAAGAGCAGTATTATTGTCTTGTGCACTCTGATGGGCCTCCCGGTATTTACTCGCTTCACGCTTTAGTTCTCCTATAATCATGTTGGGTGCACGCTTCCCCATTATGGCTAAGAACTCCTTCTCTTTTTCATCTTCTTCCTATAAGAAAATTAAATGTCCCACTTATACAACTCATCTTCATCAATAACTACTCTGACAAAAGATATTCCAACAAAATTATACATTATTCAAATATGATGGGTGTCTTCAGAACATCAGTCACTACAATTATTAGCAGAATCTACCAGAAAACACATTCTGTTGGTTATATGATACTAAATGACTACTAAAGAGTTTCAGTCTAAAACACCAGGACATATGAAAAAAAACCCAGAAAAATGCACCATAAACATTATTCAAATTATCATTAAACCTACCGATAGATCAAGTCTTATCACATGCAAGAAAAAGTCTTTGCACTAAATACATACGTTAACCTTAAACTGTACCAATGATCTTAAGAAACTCTCTCTCTCCTATACACAAAAAAATCAGAGAAACAGCATTTCCTTACAATACATATCTAGATTTTCTCCCCTGTTCCCTAGTTGTTGTCAAAGGTGACTAATTTAAGTGCAGCATGAATACCCTCAGAGTACAGTTGATCTATGGGTGTACTGTAAGGTGTACTAGCAACTACTCCACCTGGAATTACTAGCTGCTGCTCCAGCTACTGCTAATATCACTTCTGTTACTGGTATTCATTTTGCTCTCGCTAAGGCTGCTACTACGACTGATGATGATTTTGCTCTTTACTAAAGCAACTGCTACTAATAATAACGAAGGTTCTCCTGCTAATGTAGCTGCTATTAATGATACATGACGCCGCTACTGCTGCTGCTGAAGCTACTGTAAGGACTAACCCCAATTAACAATCATTGCTTGTTATACATTTAACATACCTCAAGGAATCGTTTGATGTTTTCCAGTGCTGCATTAATATCATGATAAAAATTGGAAATCTTGGCCATGATATCTGTAAGTTTCTTGACACCACTGCTAGCATTCAGATCTGCACAAGACTCAATCAATTCCTGTAAAAAAAAAATAAACAAAAATATAAAGTTATTTGAGACATTCTATATCCATAACATATACCTTAACTAATTACTGCCAAACACAACAGCATTACTTAAAGTACTAAATCTGAAAAGAAATTCTTCAAATATACTTTAACTGTGTTGGATGACAGGAAGCACACATGATGTGTCTGGAATGTATTTTGTAAATTCTTTGGTAAAAGTATGATCCAAATCCAATCAGTCAGTTATAAGATACTATGCAAACATGTAATCAGTAACAACATAGTAAATATGACCATGTGACCTTGATATTCATGCATTACCTCTAGCATTGATTCCATCTATATCAAATCACTTAGTAATGAGGTTTCATATACACAAGCAAGCATTCAGTGGCATTTTGATACAAAAGACCTTGACCTATAAATCTCATCTCCAAAAGATTAAGAAAATGACTGACCTCTAAATAATTACTTTTACCAACAATTAGTGGGGTCTAAATTTTGACAGCAGCCAGCAACTACTCTGGGGCCTATGTTTTTGCCTGCACACCAAAAATCTAAACTGGATGGCACACCTTACTTGCATGTAAAGTGCCTTGTCACAAGTTATAATCAGCAAGGGAAAAATCCTCATGTGTCAGCAATCCACATGACATGAGAGCTTGGGGGAGGTACAGCCTCTTCGTGCAAACTCATATGACTCATGTTCATAAAAGACAAACCAGTGATAGTCTTTGGGGCATTGATTACAGTGATTTTTGATTCTGCAATACTGAATTGTTAGCTCTGGGATAAGGTCACTACATATCAATAATCCACAGGTATGGTACAGAAGGGACGAAATCCCTCAGCAAAATCCCACAAAGATATAAGCTGACCATGTGTGGAGCTCCAAATTGAAATCTCTGTACATTAACACTTACAGTTGATATTTTTGTATTTTCCTCTCTTTTTTCAAATTTTCTCAATATTTCCTATTAACTAACTTAAAATATATTTCATACTATATTTGAAAATCCCCAGAAACCATCATCTGAATAGTCCTGCTGCACAACACCCTGTCATGATATATTGTGAGCACTATTATTGAAGATCATCACAAATCATGCTAGTTATATTTTTTCATACATGTTTACCATGTCCCATATTAGCAATGATGACCCAGAACAGACAAAGAAATGGCCTCATTCACTCACATTCACTCTCTAGCAGTGATGTATAATGCATCAAAACCACAGCCCCCTATCCACAAATAGGTCCCATTGACCTTCCCATGGTTTTCTCTGACCACTTCGTATTCCCTGGTTCAGGCCATTGATAGCACATTGTCCCCTTTAAATCACAGTGTTCCAATTCACTCTATCCTTTGCATGCCTCACACCATCCTGGATGTTCAGGCCCTGAGCCTTCAAAGCATCTCTCACAACATCATTACATGTACTCCTTAGTCTCCCCCTTTTCCTATGTTACATCCACCTCTGACATGGATACCATCTTAGTTATCCTTTCCTCATTCTTCCTCTCTATACATTCAAAACCTTTCAACACACCCTCTTCAGCTCTATCATATATACTCCTCTTACTATCACACCTTTCTCCAACTCTACATTTCTTATTCAATAAACCATACTCAAAACACAACACTCAATAAACATTTCATTTCCAACACATTCACCCTATTTTCTTTACAATTTTGTCTTAAACCCACACTCACATCCATACAGCACTGACAGGACTACTATATCATCAAACATAACCATCTTCGCACTTAAAGACAGTGACCTATTCCAGACATTCCACAAAATGCCAAGACCTTTGTCCTTTTAATTCAGCTGCCAAGGTTCAATTCACTGACATATCCACCTCCTTTTATTCACATATACTCTAAACTTTCTCCTTTCACACAATATCCCAAACTCAGACACCAGCTTCTGCAGTTTCACACACAAATATGCTACTAGTGCCATTTCATCAGCAAACAAATTATTTACCCAACCCTTTCCCAACAACTGCATATAAGACTGCATATCTGTTCCTCTCTCCAAGGCCTTGCATTCATCTCCCTTACCACCCCATCCATAAACAGATTAAATCATGGTGACATCATACACCCCTGCCATAGACCCATCTTTACCTGGAACTACTCACCCTCCTATCTACTCTCACATGTGCCTTACTTTTTATACAAACTCCTCAATGTTTCTAATACCTTCTCTCCTACACCATATACTCATATCACATTCTGCAGAGCATTTCTATTAACCATGTCAAATGCCTTCTCCAGATCCATAAATGTCACATACAAATCTTTCTTTTTTCTTTAGTATTTCCTACACATTTTTTTTTTTCTTTTTGCTTTGTCGCTGTCTCCCGCGTTTGCGAGGTAGCACAAGGAAACAGACGAAAGAAGTGGCCCAACCCACCCCCATACACATGTATATACATACGTCCACACACGCAAATATACATACCTACACAGCTTTCCATGGTTTACCCCAGACGCTTCACATGCCTTGATTCAATCCACTGACAGCACGTCAACCCCGGTATACCACATTGCTCCAATTCACTCTATTCCTTGCCCTCCTTTCACCCTCCTGCATGTTCAGGCCCCGATCACACAAAATCTTTTTCACTCCATCTTTCCACCTCCAATTTGGTCTCCCTCTTCTCCTCGTTCCCTCCACCTCCGACACATATATTCTCTTGGTCAATCTTTCCTCACTCATTCTCTCCATGTGCCCAAACCATTTCAAAACACCCTCTTCTGCTCTCTCAACCACGCTCTTTTTATTTCCACACATCTCTCTTACCCTTACGTTACTTACTCGATCAAACCACCTCACACCACACATTGTCCTCAAACATCTCATTTCCAGCACATCCATCCTCCTGCGCACAACTCTATCCATAGCCCACGCCTCACAACCATACAACATTGTTGGAACCACTATTCCTTCAAACATACCCATTTTTGCTTTCCGAGATAATGTTCTCGACTTCCACACATTCTTCAAGGCTCCCAGAATTTTCGCCCCCTCCCCCACCCTATGATCCACTTCCGCTTCCATGGTTCCATCCGCTGCCAGATCCACTCCCAGATATCTAAAACACTTCACTTCCTCCAGTTTTTCTCCATTCAAACTCACCTCCCAATTGACTTGACCCTCAACCCTACTGTACCTAATAACCTTGCTCTTATTCCCATTTACTCTTAACTTTCTTCTTTCACACACTTTACCAAACTCAGTCACCAGCTTCTGCAGTTTCTCACATGAATCAGCCACCAGTGCTTTATCATCAGCGAACAACAACTGACTCACTTCCCAAGCTCTCTCATCCACAACAGACTTCATACTTGCCCCTCTTTCCAAAACTCTTGCATTCACCTCCCTAACAACCCCATCCATAAACAAATTAAACAACCATGGAGACATCACACACCCCTGCCACAAACCTACATTCACTGAGAACCAATCACTTTCCTCTCTTCCTACACGTACACATGCCTTACATCCTCGATAAAAACTTTTCACTGCTTCTAACAACTTGCCTCCCACACCATATATTCTTAATACCTTCCACAGAGCATCTCTATCAACTCTATCATATGCCTTCTCCAGATCCATAAATGCTACATACAAATCCATTTGCTTTTCTAAGTATTTCTCACATACATTCTTCAAAGCAAACACCTGATCCACACATCCTCTACCACTTCTGAAACCACACTGCTCTTCCCCAATCTAATGCTCTGTACATGCCTTCACCCTCTCAATCAATACCCTCCCATATAATTTACCAGGAATACTCAACAAACTTATACCTCTGTAATTTGAGCACTCACTCTTATCCCATTTGCCTTTGTACAATGGCACTATGCACGCATTCCGCCAATCCTCAGGCACCTCACCATGAGTCATACATACATTAAATAACCTTACCAACCAGTCAACAATACAGTCACCCCCTTTTTTAATAAATTCCACTGCAATACCATCCAAACCTGCTGCCTTGCCGGCTACACATATTTCTCAAATTAAGCACCTAATCCACATATTCTCTTCCACCTGAAACCACACTGTTCCTCCCTAATCTGATGCTCTGCACATGCAATCACCCTCTAAATCACAACTCTTTCATATAACAGGTATACTCAGCAAATATATATCTCTGTAAGACGAATTCAACTTTGTCCCCTATGCCTTATTACAGTGGCACTATACATGCATTCCATTAACCCACAAGCATCTCAGCAAGATCCATACATATACTGAAAATCCTAACTAACCAATCAACAACACAGTCACCCTTCTTTATGAAATCTGACTGCAATAGTATCCACTCCAGCCACCTTGCCACATTTCATCTAAAGCAAGGATTTCAACACCTCTCCTCTTTTCACCAAAACCACTCTCTCACTCTGCATACCTCATCAATCCAAACACTTTACATCTGCCCCCTAATATCAAACATATTCATTCAACAGTCCCTCAAAGTACTCACTCCACCTCCTCTTAACCTCATCATAGCATGTTACAACTTCCCCTTTTGCCCATTTCAACAATGTTCCATTAATTCTTTTATTCTCACACTATCAATCTCCTTCCAAAATATTTTCCATTTTTCCCTGAAGTTTCCTGATATCCACTAACCCCAACTCTCATTTGCCATCATTTTCAGCCCCTGCACTTTCCTCTTCACCTCCTGCCACTTTTTCTTGTACATCTTCCAATCACTTACACTCCTTCCCAGTAAGTACTGCCCATACATAACTCATTCTCTTTCACTAGCAACTTTACTTCCTCAATCCACCATACACTATCCTTTCTCACCTGCCCACTACCCATATGCCAAACACTTCTCTCATTCATGCCAGCTCTGCTTCCCTAAATATCTCCCATTCCTTGCGCACTCATCAACTTCATTTACTCTCCCCTTATGCCATTCTAAAATCAATCTCTCCCAGTATTTCTTTAATGCCTCTTGTAAGTTCACTTATTTTCACCATCCTCTTCTCACCCATATCATTTCCTCTTTTATGAAAGCCTCAACAATTCTTCATCCTTGCCTCCACCAGGTAATGGCTGGACATTCCACCAGCTACCTCTCTCAGCACATTCACATCCAGGAGTCTCTCTTTTGTGTGCCTATCACTTAGTTCATAATCTGATAATGCCCACTTTCCATCTTTCCTACACCAAATATACGCATAAATGTCCCTCTTTTTTTAACCAGGTAATCCCAATCACCTCCCTCTTTTAGCACATAACCCCAAGAGTTGTTCAACATTTCCATTCATCTCAGTGAATAACCCATGCCCCCTAGTTATATCCTCAACAACCACATTACCCACTTTGGCATTCAATCTACTCATAACCATTACCTGATCTCTCACATCAAAATTCCCACACACAAACTTCACTGTACCCAAAGCCTTGCCTCTCTTTGTCATTCTTCACACACCCAGGTGCATAAATACTAGTAATTACCCACTTCACGGAATCCAATTTCATTTTGACACTCACCAGTCTGAAGCACACTTTATTACACTCTTTCACACATTCCCACAACTCATCATTCAGCAGAAGTGCTACCCCTTCTTTAGCTCCTACCCTCACACTATACCCTGACTTTATCCCAAAGACATACACAAACTATTCTTCCCCCTTACCCTCCTGCTTAGTCTCACTTGGGGCCAGAACTTTCCAAGTTCCTTCCTTCAAACATTACACCTATCTCCCCCTTGTTCTTCTTGTGATAACATCCTAACACTTTCAGACACCCAAGCCTGAGCCTTCAAGCAGGATGAGCACTCATCACCTGGCCCTTCCTTCTGTTCCAAATTTTAGAAATTTAAGTGCAAAAAGGAGAGGGCCTCCATCCTTCTATGACATGAAGGGATTACACAGGGAGACTTCTTTCTTCCAAATCCCTAAGGACAGTTTTTATATTACAAGAAAAAGAACTCAATGAAGCATAATTTGAGAGCTATGGCAATCAATGCCATCCACTCCCCCTTTCATGTTAGTGGACCATTAATGTGTGTTATCAAAATTATAGTTAAATAACATTAAAGTATTAAAAAGAAGCAAACCTGGGATTTTCCCTCATAGGCTCGGTTCATTTGTTCCTGATTCTACCTAGCTAAGGCAGAAACGCAAGCAGAAAAAAAAAAAAAAAAGGAATCTTGAAATGATCCAACAATGTTACCCAGATAAGACTGACAAAATCTTGCTTATATCCACAATACCATTTCAAGAAACAGAATCATACAGCTTCCTGACGCAAAATCAAACAAACAGGATGAGAAATTAATACCATTCATTCATGAACCAAGAAAGTCTTCCATGTAAATATTTATGCTCATTGGAAATAATGGTACACATAATACAATAAGGGGACAAGGATGAGGGTTCAAATTACAGAGGTATTAAGTTTATCCCTGGGGATAGGGGTGAAAGAATACTTCCCACGTATTCCTCGCGTGTCGTAGAAAGCGACTAGAGGGGACGGGAGCGGGGGGCCGGAAATCCTCCCCTCCTTGTATTAACTTTCTAAAATGGGAAACAGAAGAAGGAGTCACGCGGGGAGTGATCATCCTCCTCGAAGGCTCAGAGTGGGGTGCCTAAATGTGTGTGGATGTAACCAAGATGTGAAAAAAGGAGAGATAGGTAGTATGTTTGAGGAAAGGAACCTGGATGTTTTGGCTCTGAGTGAAACGAAGCTCAAGGGTAAAGGGGAAGAGTGGTTTGGAAATGTCTGGGGAGTGAAGTCAGGGGTTAGTGAGAGGACAAGAGCAAGGGAAGGAGTAGCAATACTCCTGAAACAGGAGTTGTGGGAGTATGTGATAGAATGTAAGAAAGTAAATTCTCGATTAATATGGGTAAAATTGAAAGTTGATGGAGAGAGGTGGGTGATTATTGGTGCATATGCACCTGGGCATGAGAAGAAAGATCATGAGAGGCAAGTGTTTTGGGAGCAGCTGAATGAGTGTGTTAGCGGTTTTGATGCACGAGACCGGGTTATAGTGATGGGTGATTTGAATGCAAAGGTGAGTAATGTGGCAGTTGAGGGAATAATTGGTATGCATGGGGTGTTCAGTGTTGTAAATGGAAATGGTGAAGAGCTTGTAGATTTATGTGCTGAAAAAGGACTGATGATTGGGAATACCTGGTTTAAAAAGCGAGATATACATAAGTATACTTATGTAAGCAGGAGAGATGGCCAGAGAGCGTTATTGGATTACGTGTTAATTGACAGGCGTGCGAAAGAGAGACTTTTGGATGTTAATGTGCTGAGAGGTGCAACTGGAGGGATGTCTGATCATTATCTTGTGGAGGCTAAGGTGAAGATTAGTATGGGTTTTCAGAAAAGAGGAGTGAATGTTGGGGTGAAGAAGGTGGTGAGAGTAAGTGAGCTTGGGAAGGAGACCTGTGTGGGGAAGTACCAGGAGAGACTGTGTACAGAATGGAAAAAGGTGAGAACAATGGAAGTAAGGGGAGTGGGGGAGGAATGGGATGTATTTAGGGAATCAGTGATGGATTGCGCAAAAGATGCTTGTGGCATGAGAAGAGTGGGAGGTGGGCTGTTTAGAAAGGGTAGTGAGTGGTGGGATGAAGAAGTAAGAGTATTAGTGAAAGAGAAGAGAGAGGCATTTGGACGATTTTTGCAGGGAAAAAATGCAATTGAGTGGGAGAAGTATAAAAGAAAGAGACAGGAGGTCAAGAGAAAGGTGCAAGAGGTGAAAAAAAGGGCAAATGAGAGTTGGGGTGAGAGACTATCAGTAAATTTTAGGGAGAATAAAAAGATGTTCTGGAAGGAGGTAAATAGGGTGCGTAAGACAAGGGAGCAAATGGGAACTTCAGTGAAGGGCGTAAATGGGGAGGTGATAACAAGTAGTGGTGATGTGAGAAGGAGATGGAATGAGTATTTTGAAGGTTTGTTGAATGTGTCTGATGACAGAGTGGCAGATATAGGGTGTTTTGGTCGAGGTGGTGTGCAAAGTGAGAGGGTTAGGGAAAATGATTTGGTAAACAGAGAAGAGGTAGTAAAAGCTTTGCGGAAGATGAAAGCCGGCAAGGCAGCAGGTTTGGATGGTATTGCAGTGGAATTTATTAAAAAAGGGGGTGACTGTATTGTTGACTGGTTGGTAAGGTTATTTAATGTATGTATGACTCATGGTGAGGTGCCTGAGGATTGGCGGAATGCGTGCATAGTGCCATTGTACAAAGGCAAAGGGGATAAGAGTGAGTGCTCAAATTACAGAGGTATAAGTTTGTTGAGTATTCCTGGTAAACTATATGGGAGGGTATTGATTGAGAGGGTGAAGGCATGTACAGAGCATCAGATTGGGGAAGAGCAGTGCGGTTTCAGAAGTGGTAGAGGATGTGTGGATCAGGTGTTTGCTTTGAAGAATGTATGTGAGAAATACTTAGAAAAGCAAATGGATTTGTATGTAGCATTTATGGATCTGGAGAAGGCATATGATAGAGTTGATAGAGATGCTCTGTGGAAGGTATTAAGAATATATGGTGTGGGAGGCAAGTTGTTAGAAGCAGTGAAAAGTTTTTATCGAGGATGTAAGGCATGTGTACGTGTAGGAAGAGAGGAAAGTGATTGGTTCTCAGTGAATGTAGGTTTGCGGCAGGGGTGTGTGATGTCTCCATGGTTGTTTAATTTGTTTATGGATGGGGTTGTTAGGGAGGTAAATGCAAGAGTCCTGGAAAGAGGGGCAAGTATGAAGTCTGTTGGGGATGAGAGAGCTTGGGAAGTGAGTCAGTTGTTGTTCGCTGATGATACAGCGCTGGTGGCTGATTCATGTGAGAAACTGCAGAAGCTGGTGACTGAGTTTGGTAAAGTGTGTGGAAGAAGAAAGTTAAGAGTAAATGTGAATAAGAGCAAGGTTATTAGGTACAGTAGGGTTGAGGGTCAAGTCAATTGGGAGGTGAGTTTGAATGGAGAAAAACTGGAGGAAGTGAAGTGTTTTAGATATCTGGGAGTGGATCTGTCAGCGGATGGAACCATGGAAGCGGAAGTGGATCATAGGGTGGGGGAGGGGGCGAAAATTTTGGGAGCCTTGAAAAATGTGTGGAAGTCGAGAACATTATCTCGGAAAGCAAAAATGGGTATGTTTGAAGGAATAGTGGTTCCAACAATGTTGTATGGTTGCGAGGCGTGGGCTATGGATAGAGTTGTGCGCAGGAGGATGGATGTGCTGGAAATGAGATGTTTGAGGACAATGTGTGGTGTGAGGTGGTTTGATCGAGTAAGTAACGTAAGGGTAAGAGAGATGTGTGGAAATAAAAAGAGCGTGGTTGAGAGAGCAGAAGAGGGTGTTTTGAAATGGTTTGGGCACATGGAGAGAATGAGTGAGGAAAGATTGACCAAGAGGATATATGTGTCGGAGGTGGAGGGAACGAGGAGAAGAGGGAGACCAAATTGGAGGTGGAAAGATGGAGTGAAAAAGATTTTGTGTGATCGGGGCCTGAACATGCAGGAGGGTGAAAGGAGGGCAAGGAATAGAGTGAATTGGAGCGATGTGGTATACAGGGGTTGACGTGCTGTCAGTGGATTGAATCAAGGCATGTGAAGCGTCTGGGGTAAACCATGGAAAGCTGTGTAGGTATGTATATTTGCGTGTGTGGACGTGTGTATGTACGTGTGTATGGGGGTTGGGCCATTTCTTTCGTCTGTTTCCTCGCGCTACCTCGCAAACGCGGGAGACAGCGACAAAGTATAAAAAAAAAAAAAAAAAAAAAAAAAAAAAAGTTTATTGAGTATTCCTGGAAAATCATATGGGAGGGTATTGATTGAGAGGGTGAAGGCATGTACAGAGCATCAGATTGGGGAAGAGCAGTGTGGTTTCAGAAGTGGTAGGGGATGTGTGGATCAGGTGTTTGCTTTAAAGAATGTATGTGAGAAATACTTAGAAAAACAAATAGATTTGTATGTAGCATTTATGGATCTGGAAAAGGAATATGATAGAGTTGATAGAGACGCTCTGTGGTTTCAGAAGTGGTAGAGGATGTGTGGATAAGGTGTTTGCTTTAAAGAATGTATGTGAGAAATACTTAGAAAAACAAATGGGTTTGTACGTAGCATTTATGGATCTGGAGAAGGAATATGATAAGAGTTGATAGAGATGCTCTGTGGTTTCAGAAGTGGTAGAGGATGTGTGGATCAGGTGTTTGCTTTAAAGAATGTATGAGAGAAATACTTAGAAAAACAATTGGATTTGTATGTAGCATTTATGGATCTGGAGAAGGAATATGATAGAGTTGATAGAGATGCTCTGTGGCAGGTATTAAGATTATATGGAGTGGGAGGCAAGTTGCTAGAAGCAGTGAAAAGTTTATATAGAGGATGTAAGGCATGTGTACCAGTAGGAAGAGAGGAAAGTGATTGGTTCTCGGTGAACGTCGGTTTGCAGCAGGGGTGCATGATGTCTCCGTGGTTGTTTAATCTGCTTATGGATGGGGTGGTTAGGGAGGTGAATGCAAGAGTTATGGAGAGAGGGGCAAGTATGCAGTCTGTTGTGGATGAGAGGGCTTGGGAAGTGAGTCAGTTGTTGTTCGCTGATGATACAGCGCGGGTGGCTGATTCGGGTGAGAAACTGCGGAAGCTGGTGACTGAGTTTGGTAAAGTGTGTGAAAGAAGAAAGCTGAGAGTAAATGTGAATAAGAGCAAGGTTATTAGGTACAGTAGGGTTGAGGGACTTTCACAAGGTTATTAGGTACAGTAGGGTTGAGGAACAAGTCAACTGGGAGGAATGTTTGAATAGAGAAAAACTGGAGGAAGTGAAGTGTTTTAGATATCTGGGAGTGGCTTTGGCAGTGGATGGAACCATGGAAGTGGAAGTGAGTCACAGGGTGGGGAGGGGGGCGAAAGTTCTGGGAGCATTGAAAAATGTGTGGAAGGCAAGAACATTATCTTGGAAAGCAAAAATGGGTATGTTTGAAGGAATAGTAGCTCCAACAATGTTATATAGTTGCAAGGCATGGGCTTCTGATAGAGTTGTGCGGAGGAGGGTGGATGTGTTGGAAATGAGATGTCTCAGGACAATATGTGGTGTGGTGGTTTGATCGAGTAAGTAATGAAAGGGTAAGAGAGATGTGTGGTAATAAAAAGAGAGTGGTTGAGAGAGCAGAAGAGGGTGTTTTGAAATGGTTTGGTCACATAGAGAGAATGAGTGAGGAAAGATTGACAAAGAGGATATATGTGCCAGAGGTGGAGTGGACGAGGAGAAGTGGGAGACCAAATTGGAGGTGGAAAGATGGAGTGAAAAAGATTTTGAGAGATCGGGGCCTGAACATGCAGGAGGGTGAAAGGCGTGCATGGAATAGAGTGAATTGGAACGATGTGGTATACCGGGGTCAACGTGCTGTCACTGGATTGAATCAGGGAATGTGAGTCGTTTGGGGTAAACCATGGAAAGTTTTATGAGGCCTGGATGTGGAAAGGGAGCTGTGGTTTCGGTGCATTATACATGACAGCTAGAGACTGAGTGTGAACAAATGTGGCCTTTGTTGTCTTTTCCTAACGCTACCTCGCTTGCGTGTGGGGGGAAGGGGTTGTCATTTTATGTGTGGCGGGGTGACAATGGGAATGAATAAAGGCAGCAAGTATGAATAAAGTACATGTGTGTATATGTACATGTCTGTATATATATATATATATATATATATATCCACACACGCACATATACATACCTATACATCTCAACATATACATATATATACACACACAGACATATACATATATACACATGTACATAATTCATACTGTCTGCCCTTATTCATTCCCGTCGCCACCCCGCCACACATGAAATAACAACCCCCTCCCCCCTCATGTACGCAAGGTAGTGCTAGGAAAAGACAACAAAGGCCACATTCATTCACACTCAGTCTCTAGCTGTCGTGTATAATGCACCGAAACCACAACTCCCTTTCTACATCCAGGCCCCATAGAACTTTCCATGGTTTACCTCAGACGCTTCACATGCCCTGGTTCAATCCATTGACAGCATGTCAACCCCAGTATACCACATCGCTCCAATTCACTCTATTCCCTAAACGCCTTTCACTCTCCTGCATGTTCAGGCCCTACTCAACAAACTTATACCTCTGTAATTTGAGCACTCACTCTTATCCCATTTGCCTTTGTACAATGGCACTATGCACGCATTCCGCCAATCCTCAGGCACCTCACCACGAATCATACATACATTAAATAACCTTACCAACCAGTCAACAATACAGTCACCCCCTTTTTTAATAAATTCCACTGCAATACCATCCAAACCTGCTGCCTTGCCGGCTACACATATTTCTCAAATTAAGCACCTAATCCACATATTCTCTTCCACCTGAAACCACACTGTTCCTCCCTAATCTGATGCTCTGCACATGCTATCACCCTCTAAATCACAACTCTTTCATATAACAGGTATACTCAGCAAATATATATCTCTGTAAGACGAATTCAACTTTGTCCCCTATGCCATATTACAGTGGCACTATACATGCATTCCATTAACCCACAAGCATCTCAGCAAGATCCATACATATACTGAAAATCCTAACTAACCAATCAACAACACAGTCACCCTTCTTTATGAAATCTGACTGCAATAGTATCCACTCCAGCCACCTTGCCACATTTCATCTAAAGCAAGGATTTCAACACCTCTCCTCTTTTCACCAAAACCACTCTCTCACTCTGCATACCTCATCAATCCAAACACTTTACATCTGCCCCCTAATATCAAACATATTCATTCAACAGTCCCTCAAAGTACTCACTCCACCTCCTCTTAACCTCATCATAGCATGTTACAACTTCCCCTTTTGCCCATTTCAACAATGTTCCATTAATTCTTTTATTCTCACACTATCAATCTCCTTCCAAAATATTTTCCATTTTTCCCTGAAGTTTCCTGATATCCACTAACCCCAACTCTCATTTGCCATCATTTTCAGCCCCTGCACTTTCCTCTTCACCTCCTGCCACTTTTTCTTGTACATCTTCCAATCAATTACACTCCTTCCCAGTAAGTACTGCCCATACATAACTCATTCTCTTTCACTAGCAACTTTACTTCCTCAATCCACCATACACTATCCTTTCTCACCTGCCCACTACCCATATGCCAAACACTTCTCTCATTCATGCCAGCCCTGCTTCCCTAAATATCTCTCATTCCTTGTGCACTCATCAACTTCATTTACTCTCCCCTTATGCCATTCTAAAATCAATCTCTCCCAGTATTTCTTTAATGCCTCTTGTAAGTTCACTTATTTTCACCATCCTCTTCTCACCCATATCATTTCCTCTTTTATGAAAGCCTCAACAATTCTTCATCCTTGCCTCCACCAGGTAATGGCTGGACATTCCACCAGCTACCTCTCTCAGCACATTCACATCCAGGAGTCTCTCTTTTGTGTGCCTATCACTTAGTTCATAATCTGATAACGCCCACTTTCCATCTTTCCTACACCAAATATACGCAGGTAATCCCAATCACCTCCCTCTTTTAGCACATAACCCCAAGAGTTGTTCAACATTTCCAATCCTCTCAGTGAATACCCCATGCCCCCCAGTTATACCCTCAACAACCACATTACCCACTTTGGCATTCAATCTACTCATAACCATTACCTGATCTCTCACATCAAAATTCCCACACACAAACTTCACTGTACCCAAAGCCTTGCCTCTCTTTGTCATTCTTCACACACCCAGGTGCATAAATACTAGTAATTACCCACTTCACGGAATCCAATTTCATTTTGACACTCACCAGTCTGAAGCACACTTTATTACACTCTTTCACACATTCCCACAACTCATCATTCAGCAGAAGTGCTACCCCTTCTTTAGCTCCTACCCTCACACTATACCCTGACTTTATCCCAAAGACATACACAAACTATTCTTCCCCCTTACCCTTCTGCTTAGTCTCACTTGGGGCCAGAACTTTCCACGTTTCTTCCTTCAAACATTACACCTATCTCCCCCTTGTTCTTCTTGTGATAACATCCTAACACTTTCAGACACCCAAGCCTGAGCCTTCAAGCAGGATGAGCACTCATCACCTGGCCCTTCCTTCTGTTCCAAATTTTAGAAATTTAAGTGCAAAAAGGAGAGGGCCTCCATCCTTCTATGACATGAAGGGATTACACAGGGAAACTTCTTTCTTCCAAATCCCTAAGGACAGTTTTTATATTACAAGAAAAAGAACTCAATGAAGCATAATTTGAGAGCTATGGCAATCAATGCCATCCACTCCCCCTTTCATGTTAGTGGACCATTAATGTGTGTTATCAAAATTATAGTTAAATAACATTAAAGTACTGGAAAAACAATCACTCTTGAAGTAGAACCTTCAGACACAATTGAAAATGTGAAGGAAAATAGTGAAATTGGAGGAAAAATGTGGCTTGGACATTGAAGCTTATTGATACATTGGTTAAATTGATGAGAACTGCTATTGACGTTTGTGTAAATAAATTATACATTTCCTTTTTTCCATAGCCAGAGGTTGAACCATTATGTGACATTCATTTTTTTTTCATTCATTTCAAGCTAGAAGTTTCAGTTTTCTAAATTGTTTCTTACATTTTTCATATGTATATATATGTGTGTGTGTGTGTGTATATGTGCGTATGTATGTGTATGTGTGTGTATGTGTATACGTATATATATATGTATATTATCCCTGGGGATAGGGGTGAAAGAATACTTCCCACGTATTCCTCGCGTGTCATAGAAAGCGACTAGAGGGGACGGGAGCGGGGGGCCAGAAATCCTCCCCTCCTTGTATTAACTTTCTAAAATGGGAAACAGAAGAAGGAGTCACGCGGGGAGGGCTCATCCTCCTCGAAGGCTCAGAGTGGGGTGCCTGAATGTGTGTGGATGTAACCAAGATGTGAAAAAAGGAGAGATAGGTAGTATGTTTGAGGAAAGGAACCTGGATGTTTTGGCTCTGAGTGAAACAAAGCTCAAGGGTAAAGGGGAAGAGTGGTTTGGGAATGTCTGGGGAGTAAAGTCAGGGGTTAGTGAGAGGACAAGAGCAAGGGAAGGAGTAGCAATACTCCTGAAACAGGAGTTGTGGGAGTATGTGATAGAGTGTAAGAAAGTAAATTCTCGATTAATATGGGTAAAACTGAAAGTTGATGGAGAGAGGTGGGTGATTATTGGTGCATATGCACCTGGGCAAGAAGGAGAAAGATCAAGAGAGGCAAGTGTTTTGGGAGCAGCTGAATGAGTGTGTTAGTGGTTTTGATGCACGAGACCGGGTTATAGTGATGGGTGATTTGAATGCAAAGGTGAGTAATGTGGCAGTTGAGGGAATAATTGGTATACATGGGGTGTTCAGTGTTGTAAATGGAAATGGTGAAGAGCTTGTAGATTTATGTGCTGAAAAAGGACTGATGATTGGGAATACCTGGTTTAAAAAGCGAGATATACATAAGTATACTTATGTAAGTAGGAGAGATGGACAGAGAGCGTTATTGGATTACATGTTAATTGACAGGCGTGCGAAAGAGAGACTTTTGGATGTTAATGTGCTGAGAGGTGCAACTGGAGGGATGTCTGATCATTATCTTGTGGAGGCTAAGGTGAAGATTTGTATGGGTTTTCAGAAAAGAAGAGTGAATGTTGGGGTGAAGAGGGTGGTGAGAGTAAGTGAGCTTGAGAAGGAGACCTGTGTGAGGAAGTACCAGGAGAGACTGAGTACAGAATGGAAAAAGGTGAGAACAATGGAAGCAAGGGGAGTGGGGGAGGAATGGGATGTATTTAGGGAATCAGTGATGGATTGCGCAAAAGATGCTTGTGGCATGAGAAGAGTGGGAGGTGGGTTGATTAGAAAGGGTAGTGAGTGGTGGGATGAAGAAGTAAGAGTATTAGTGAAAGAGAAGAGAGAGGCATTTGGACGATTTTTGCAGGGAAAAAATGCAATTGAGTGGGAGATGTATAAAAGAAAGAGACAGGAGGTCAAGAGAAAGGTGCAAGAGGTGAAAAAAAGGGCAAATGAGAGTTGGGGTGAGAGAGTATCATTAAATTTTAGGGAGAATAAAAAGATGTTCTGGAAGGAGGTAAATAAAGTGCGTAAGACAAGGGAGCAAATGGGAACTTCAGTGAAGGGTGCAAATGGGGAGGTGATAACAAGTAGTGGTGATGTGAGAGGGAGATGGAGTGAGTATTTTGAAGGTTTGTTGAATGTGTTTGATGATAGAGTGGCAGATATAGGGTGTTTTGGTCGAGGTGGTGTGCAAAGTGAGAGGGTTAGGGAAAATAATTTGGTAAACAGAGAAGAGGTAGTGAAAGCTTTGCGGAAGATGAAAGCCAGCAAGGCAGCAGGTTTGGATGGTATTGCAGTGGAATTTATTAAAAAAGGGGGTGACTGTATTGTTGACTGGTTGGTAAGGTTATTTAATGTATGTATGACTCATGGTGAGGTGCCTGAGGATTGGCGGAATGCGTGCATAGTGCCATTGTACAAAGGCAAAGAGGATAAGAGTGAGTGCTCAAATTACAGAGGTATAAGTTTGTTGAGTATTCCTGGTAAATTATATGGGAGGGTATTGATTGAGAGGGTGAAGGCATGTACAGAGCATCAGATTGGGGAAGAGCAGTGTGGTTTCAGAAGTGGTAGAGGATGTGTGGATCAGGTGTTTGCTTTGAAGAATGTATGTGAGAAATACTTAGAAAAGCAAATGGATTTGTATGTAGCATTTATGGATCTGGAGAAGGCATATGATAGAGTTGATAGAGATGCTCTGTGGAAGGTATTAAGAATATATGGTGTGGGAGGAAAGTTGTTAGAAGCAGTGAAAAGTTTTTATCGAGGATGTAAGGCATGTGTACGTGTAGGAAGAGAGGAAAGTGATTGGTTCTCAGTGAATGTAGGTTTGCGGCAGGGGTGTGTGATGTCTCCATGGTTGTTTAATTTGTTTATGGATGGGGTTGTTAGGGAGGTAAATGCAAGAGTTTTGGGAAGAGGGGCAAGTATGATGTCTGTTGGGGATGAGAGAGCTTGGGAAGTGAGTCAGTTGTTGTTCGCTGATGATACAGCGCTGGTGGCTGATTCATGTGAGAAACTGCAGAAGCTGGTGACTGAGTTTGGTAAAGTGTGTGGAAGAAGAAAGTTAAGAGTAAATGTGAATAAGAGCAAGGTTATTAGGTACAGTAGGGTTGAGGGTCAAGTCAATTGGGAGGTGAGTTTGAATGGAGAAAAGCTGGAGGAAGTGAAGTGTTTTAGATATCTGGGAGTGGATCTGGCAGCGGATGGAACCATGGAAGCGGAAGTGGATCATAGGGTGGGGGAGGGGGCGAAAATTCTGGGGGCCTTGAAGAATGTGTGGAAGTCGAGAACATTATCTCGGAAAGCAAAAATGGGTATGTTTGAAGGAATAGTGGTTCCAACAATGTTGTATGGTTGCGAGGCGTGGGCTATGGATAGAGTTGTGCGCAGGAGGATGGATGTGCTGGAAATGAGATGTTTGAGGACAATGTGTGGTGTGAGGTGGTTTGATCGAGTGAGTAACGTAAGGGTAAGAGAGATGTGTGGAAATAAAAAGAGCGTGGTTGAGAGAGCAGAAGAGGGTGTTTTGAAGTGGTTTGGGCACATGGAGAGAATGAGTGAGGAAAGATTGACCAAGAGGATATATGTGTCGGAGGTGGAGGGAACGAGGAGAAGTGGGAGACCAAATTGGAGGTGGAAAGATGGAGTGAAAAAGATTTTGTGTGATCGGGGCCTGAACATGCAGGAGGGTGAAAGGAGGGCAAGGAATAGAGTGAATTGGAGCGATGTGGTATACCGGGGTTGACGTGCTGTCAGTGGATTGAATCAAGGCATGTGAAGCGTCTGGGGTAAACCATGGAAAGCTGTGTAGGTATGTATATTTGCGTGTGTGGACGTATGTATATACATGTGTATGGGGGGGGGGGTTGGGCCATTTCTTTCGTCTGTTTCCTTGCGCTACCTCGCAAACGCGGGAGACAGCGACAAAGTATAAAAAAAAAAAAAAAAACATTAAAGTATTAAAAAGAAGCAAACCTGGGATTTTCCCTCATAGGCTCGGTTCATTTGTTCCTGATTCTACCTAGCTAAGGCAGAAACACAAGCAGGAAAAAAAAAAAAGGAATCTTGAAATGATCCAACAATGTTACCCAGATAAGACTGACAAAATCTTGCTTATATCCACAATACCATTTCAAGAAACAGAATCATACAGCTTCCTGACGCAAAATCAAACAAACAGGATGAGAAATTAATACCATTCATTCATGAACCAAGAAAGTCTTCCATGTAAATATTTATGCTCATTGGAAATAATGGTACACATAATACAATAAGGGGACAAGGATGAGGGTTCAAATTACAGAGGTATAAGTTTATTGAGTATTCCTGGAAAATCATATGGGAGGGTATTGATTGAGAGGGTGAAGGCATGTACAGAGCATCAGATTGGGGAAGAGCAGTGTGGTTTCAGAAGTGGTAGGGGATGTGTGGATCAGGTGTTTGCTTTAAAGAATGTATGTGAGAAATACTTAGAAAAACAAATAGATTTGTATGTAGCATTTATGGATCTGGAAAAGGAATATGATAGAGTTGATAGAGACGCTCTGTGGTTTCAGAAGTGGTAGAGGATGTGTGGATAAGGTGTTTGCTTTAAAGAATGTATTTGAGAAATACTTAGAAAAACAAATGGGTTTGTACGTAGCATTTATGGATCTGGAGAAGGAATATGATAAGAGTTGATAGAGATGCTCTGTGGTTTCAGAAGTGGTAGAGGATGTGTGGATCAGGTGTTTGCTTTAAAGAATGTATGTGAGAAATACTTAGAAAAACAATTGGATTTGTATGTAGCATTTATGGATCTGGAGAAGGAATATGATAAGAGTTGATAGAGATGCTCTGTGGCAGGTATTAAGATTATATGGAGTGGGAGGCAAGTTGCTAGAAGCAGTGAAAAGTTTATATAGAGGATGTAAGGCATGTGTACCAGTAGGAAGAGAGGAAAGTGATTGGTTCTCGGTGAACGTCGGTTTGCAGCAGGGGTGCATGATGTCTCCGTGGTTGTTTAATCTGCTTATGGATGGGGTGGTTAGGGAGGTGAATGCAAGAGTTATGGAGAGAGGGGCAAGTATGCAGTCTGTTGTGGATGAGAGGGCTTGGGAAGTGAGTCAGTTGTTGTTCGCTGATGATACAGAGCGGGTGGCTGATTCGGGTGAGAAACTGCGGAAGCTGGTGACTGAGTTTGGTAAAGTGTGTGAAAGAAGAAAGCTGAGAGTAAATGTGAATAAGAGCAAGGTTATTAGGTACAGTAGGGTTGAGGGACTTTCACAAGGTTATTAGGTACAGTAGGGTTGAGGAACAAGTCAACTGGGAGGAATGTTTGAATAGAGAAAAACTGGAGGAAGTGAAGTGTTTTAGATATCTGGGAGTGGCTTGGGCAGTGGATGGAACCATGGAAGCGGAAGTGAGTCACAGGGTGGGGAGGGGGGCGAAAGTTCTGGGAGCATTGAAAAATGTGTGGAAGGCAAGAACATTATCTTGGAAAGCAAAAATGGGTATGTTTGAAGGAATAGTAGCTCCAACAATGTTATATGGTTGCAAGGCATGGGCTACTGAAAGAGTTGTGCGGAGGAGGGTGGATGTGTTGGAAATGACATGTCTCAGGACAATATGTGGTGTGGTGGTTTGATCGAGTAAGTAATGAAAGGGTAAGAGAGATGTGTGGTAATAAAAAGAGAGTGGTTGAGAGAGCAGAAGAGGGTGTTTTGAAATGGTTTGGTCACATAGAGAGAATGAGTGAGGAAAGATTGACAAAGAGGATATATGTGCCAGAGGTGGAGTGGACGAGGAGAAGTGGGAGACCAAATTGGAGGTGGAAAGATGGAGTGAAAAAGATTTTGAGAGATCGGGGCCTGAACATGCAGGAGGGTGAAAGGCGTGCATGGAATAGAGTGAATTGGAACGATGTGGTATACCGGGGTCAACGTGCTGTCACTGGATTGAATCAGGGAATGTGAGTCGTTTGGGGTAAACCATGGAAAGTTTTATGAGGCCTGGATGTGGAAAGGGAGCTGTGGTTTCGGTGCATTATACATGACAGCTAGAGACTGAGTGTGAACAAATGTGGCCTTTGTTGTCTTTTCCTAACGCTACCTCGCTTGCGTGTGGTGGGAAGGGGTTGTCATTTTATGTGTGGCGGGGTGGCAATGGGAATGAATAAAGGCAGCAAGTATGAATAATGTACATGTGTGTATATGTACATGTCTGTGTATGTATATATATATATATATATATATATATATATATATATATATATATATATATATATATATATATATATATATATATCCACACACGCACATATACATACCTATACATCTCAACATATACATATATATACACACACAGACATATACATATATACACACGTACATAATTCATACTGTCTGCCCTTATTCATTCCCGTCGCCACCCCGCCACACATGAAATAACAACCCCCTCCCCCCTCATGTACGCAAGGTAGTGCTAGGAAAAGACAACAAAGGCCACATTCATTCACACTCAGTCTCTAGCTGTCGTGTATAATGCACCGAAACCACAACTCCCTTTCTACATCCAGGCCCCATAGAACTTTCCATGGTTTACCTCAGACGCTTCACATGCCCTGGTTCAATCCATTGACAGCATGTCAACCCCAGTATACCACATCGCTCCAATTCACTCTATTCCCTAAACGCCTTTCACTCTCCTGCATGTTCAGGCCCCAATTGCTCCAAAGTATAATAAATATATAAATAAATAATACAATGAAATGCAGTTTGAGATGAGAATTCTGATAATCAGTGCTAATAGATGATAATCAATGCCATTAACCAAAAATCAACACTAATAACTCAATCTATAACAGCAATGATATTTACAACAAAGATATTCCTTCCTCACCTGTGGAAGTGTTTCTGTTTCTGAGTCCAAGGCAAGGGAGTCTAATTGCATTGATGCTAAGTATGTTTCCAATTCCTCCGTTTTTTCTTGGATTGCACTTCCCACACGTCGCAGAAGCTTGGCCTTCTCCTCACTGCATGAAACAAAATACATTAGGATACAATGATCTGAGTATGTCTGTAGCCAAAGGTGTTTCTTATCACTCCACTTATTCTTGTACAATCCTCAAACACATGGGAATATAGAAGATTAAATGGCTTTCCATCAAAAAATATATATATACCAAGGATGTAAGGCATGTGTATGAGCAAGAAGAGAGAAGAGTGATTGGTTCCCAATAAATGTCGGTTTGTGGTAAGGGTGTCTCCACGGTTGTTTACGGTTTGTGGTAAGGGTGTGTGATGTCTCCATGGTTGTTTAATGTGTTTATGGATAGAATGGTTAGGGAGGTAAATGCAGGAGTTTTGGAGAGAGGAACCAGTAGGCAGTCTGCTGTGGATGAGAGGGACTGGGAAGTAAGTCAGTTGTTCTCCAATGACACAGCTCTAGTGACATTCAGGTGAGAAGCTGCAGAGGTTTGTGACTGACTCTGGAAAAGTGTGGGAAAGGAGAAAGTTGAGAGTAAATGTGAGTAAGAGCAAGGTTATTAGGTTCAGTAGGGTTTAGGGACAAGTTAATTGGGTTGTAAGTTTGAATGTAGAAAAATTGGAGAAAGTGAAGTGATTTAGATATTAGGGAGTGGACTTAGCAGCAGAAGGAACCATGGAAGCGGAAGTGAGTCACAGGGTGGGGGAGGGGGCGAAGGTTCTGGGAGCATGAGAATGTGTGGAGGGATAGAATGTTATCTCGGATAGCAAAAATGGGTATGTTTGCAGGAGTAGTAGTTCCAACAATGTTATATGGTTGCAAGGCATGGGCTATAGATAAGGGTGTACGGAGGAGAGTGGATGTATTGGAAATGAAATGTGTGAGGTCAATATGTGGTTTGATCAAGTAAGTAATGAAAGGGTAAGAGAGATGTGTGGTAATAAAAGGGAGTGTGTGAGTGAGTAGAGGAGGGTGTGTTGAAATGGTTAGCACATATGGAGAGAATGGGAGAGGAAAGATTGACTAAGAGGATATATGTGTCAGATGAAGGGAACAAATGTTGACCTTTGTTGTCTTTTCCTAGCGCTACCTCGTCGGTCTGTGGCAGGGGTGTGTGATGTCCCCATGGTTGTTTAATCTGTTTATGGATGGAGTAATTAGGGAGTTTTGGAGAGAGGGGAGAGTATGCAGTCTGTTGGGGATGAAAGGGCTTGGGAAGTGAGGCAGCTGTTGTTTGCCAATGATACAGCTCTAGTGGCTGATTTGTGTGAGAAACTGCAGAAGTTGGAGATTGAGTTTGGAAAAGTGTGTGAAAGGAGAAAGTTGAAAGTAAATGTGAAGAGCAAGGTTATTAGGTACAGTAGGGTTGAGAGACAAGTTAATTGGGATGGAAAAAACTGGAGGAAGTGATGTTTTAGATATGGGAGTGGACTTAGCAGTGAATGGATCCATGGAAGCAGAAGTGAGTCACACGGTGGGGGAGGGGGCAAAGGTTCTGGGAGCGATGAAGAATGAGGGGAAGGAGAGAACATTATCTCGGAAAGCAAAAATGGGTATGTCTGAAAGAATAGCTGCCCCAACAATGTTATATGGTTGCGAGACTACTTGCATCTCATGATCTTTCTTCTCACGGCCAGATGCATAATGCTATTAATCATCCATACTTCGCAATCCATTTTCATTTTACCCACATTATTCTAGTGCTCTCTTCCTTACACTTTTTCACACACTCCCACAACTCCTGCTTCAGCATTAGGATTATGCCTTCCTTGGCTGTGCCTTCTTAACAACTCCCAAGACATATTCAAACCATTCTTCTCCTTTATCCTTGAGGTTTGTTTGAATATGAGCCAGAACATCCAGGTTTCTTTCACCAAACATACTCTCCTGTCTTCTCATCTTGGTTACATCCACACACAGTCAGACACTCCAGCCTGAGCTTTCAAGGATGATGAGCATTCCTCATTTGGCTTCTGCTCCATGCTTTAGAAACTGCAATACAGGAAGGAAGTTCCAGTCCCCTGCTACTGCCCCCTTAAGTTGCCTTCTATGACATGCAGAGAGCACAGATGTAGAATTCTTTCTTCCCTATCCCAAGGGTAATAATCGTAACTAACCTGTACATGGATGAAGCTTGATGAGCCTCCAAGGGAACCAGCTTCATGAAGATATCCTGGCCAGCAACCTCAGGATCCATGACACTAAATGGTATGCCTTTGACCAATGAAGCTCCCTTCACCTCGGGCAAGGAAGATATTGGTGGTACCTTTTCATGATAAACAAATTCATTCTCCTTCTCCGCAGCAGTAAGTTTACCACCCATCACATCATGAGAAAATGTCAAACTCTCGGCAATAAGCTGTAAAGGGGAAAAAAATATCACAGACTGATAAATAACCACAATGAGAGGCATCTCCAACTTTTCCTCATCATCCATCCACCCACAACAATCCATTTGCTTTATGACTTCTACACAGATCATGAAGAAATGGAAACAAAACCCATCATAGTTAACATCATAACAAAGCTTATCCACAAGCTAACTCAAGAAAGATATTCAACATTTCCTTGCAATTCACCAAAGCTTGAACATTATTACTGTCTCCCCCTCCAGGACTCTCAATTACTCCTCCAATACAACCAATCTTGAATGCAAATCATTTAAATCCTGTATGATAAAATTGACTGAAGTGGTCTCTATATGTTTTACCCATCTGCCTCAAGAATTCCATTGACAATGTCTCCAACTACACTCAAAACATTTCAGAAGCTATAATTCTCAAGAAATAACCATAAATTTCATTTTTTCTTAGCAAAAATCCCTCTCCCTCTTGATTTAATCCTTCTTACCAAAATGCTACAAAATATGAATGAGCTACATATAAGCTCTGGAAATGTGAATCAAACCCAGAAGAAACAGGGCAAATGTACATGATGAATTGATCTGAGAAATAAAGACATTGCAATAGGTTTTTTTTTTTTTTTTTTTTTATACTTTGTCGCTGTCTCCCGCGTTTGCGAGGTAGCGCAAGGAAACAGACGAAAGAAATGGCCCCCCCCCCCATACACATGTACATACACACGTCCACACACGCAAATATACATACCTACACAGCTTTCCATGGTTTACCCCAGACGCTTCACATGCCTTGCTTCAATCCACTGACAGCACGTCAACCCCTGTATACCACATGACTCCAATTCACTCTATTTCTTGCCCTCCTTTCACCCTCCTGCATGTTCAGGCCCCGATCACACAAAATCTTTTTCACTCCATCTTTCCACCTCCAATTTGGTCTCCCTCTTCTCCTCGTTCCCTCCACCTCCGACACATATATCCTCTTGGTCAATCTCTCCTCACTCATTCTCTCCATGTGCCCAAACCATTTCAAAACACCCTCTTCTGCTCTCTCAACCACGCTCTTTTTATTTCCACACATCTCTCTTACCCTTACGTTACTTACTCGATCAAACCACCTCACACCACACATTGTCCTCAAACATCTCATTTCCAGCACATCCATCCTCCTGCGCACATCTCTATCCATAGCCCACGCCTCGCAACCATACAACATTGTTGGAACCACTATTCCCTCAAACATACCCATTTTTGCTTTCCGAGATAATGTTCTCGACTTCCACGCATTTTTCAAGGCTCCCAAAATTTTCGCCCCCTCCCCCACCCTATGATCCACTTCCGCTTCCATGGTTCCATCCGCTGACAGATCCACTCCCAGATATCTAAAACACTTCACACAAAAACACACAAAAATTTATCTGGTCCTCATCCAAACCATCCTCACTTTCCTTATTCTACTATACCACTCCTTACAATGAGACTAATCTTCATGGCCCAATGTCTACAGAGAATTTAATGCATGATCCAGTAAATCATCTCCCTCCTTATCACAAGCCTACCAACCTTTCACATTATGCCTCTTTCTATATCTTGATACCAACAGAGCTGGTGATCAGGTTGTAATTCCAGTTATGGTTTCACATAAACATATCTAAGAACTGCCCAATCCTTTGTAACCTAACATGACTTTCACCGTCCATTACTCCTTTCCTGAATTCCAGGACAATGGATAACATACAATCATTCTCATCTGAGATGATCCTTCTGCTTCACTGAACTACGAACAAATACACCTGACCTTAAAAGTCACTGAAACTACCATAAACAAACGACTCTAATGTTTACACAGACTTAAACTATATCCAACTATGCAGGTTTTACCAAGACAATTCAATAGCATATACTTCTCATTTGATTCAATTTTAACACTGCTCTTGAAAATTTAGCAATTTCTCTCATAATGTCCTAAATGTTACATACATTCCAGACAAAACTTGGCATCAGGCACTTATTCAGGCACATTTAGCTTTCCTCCTCCTCTAACACCATAGATCTCCTCTCTCTAACAAAACTACAGTATCATACACTGATGGCCATCTCTCTCACAGTTTCACAATTCATGCTGGAATCTCTATGGCTCTACTTTTGCCATTACTCTCCCTCCTCTTTTTTACACATCAATAACCTGCTCTCAGCAATCACATACATATTTGCTCACATGAGGATAAAATGAACCTACACAGACCTCCCTAAATACTATCTTAATGAAGCTTATATCAATTTTGATTTCAGTACCATTACACTGTGAGAAAACTATGACCCTGCGACACTTCATTCACTGAGCATAAATAATTTCTAGGAAACAGTGGAATTTTCAGCTACTAATCATCCTGCACCGTACAAATATCAAAAACCCAAGAGTGAACAAAAACCATAAGCTCACATGGGATCAACATCTCTCAGAACCTGCTAAAAGTATCTCTGAAAGTTTCTGCTTCTTTCATATTATCCCTATCTTACATCCTTAAATATGTTTTTGAATTTAAATCCTCCCTAGCACCTTCTTTACAAATTCCAGTATTATAATCGTACACTTTATGAATAAGCTTACCTTCAATTCCAACCTCCCTTCCGTTCATTTTTAACATTCTGTAACCTCTCTCTCTTTCTTGCATCACTATCTTAGGTCAATGCTATAAAGAAAACCTCCACAGTTCCTTGATAATTCGGCCTAGAAACACAACTCAATATTCTTGTTCTTCACACAAGCACACTATTGAAACTTTACCTATGCAGACACTGTCCTATCCCATCATCTTTTCTCCAAAACAATTAGCCATAGAATTCACTCCAATTATGTTTTGCATTTCATACCAACCTGCAGCTACTATAACACACAATAATATTACAAACATTTCCAGCAATTTCATCCATAATAAGCAATGCATGCTTTGTTTATATATGAGGTAAAATTTCATTGCATCAATAAAAGTGTGCTTCTGCTGTTATGCACATTTCCCCTTGCATCTTTTGAATAAAATAAAGGAGAAATAGTAAAAAGCAGAGAAAACAATTCACTTATAGAAGTGGCACTAAATTTTTCAGGGGCTTAGAGTCAAGATTCTTACAAGGATAAGACTAGAATAAAATTTCTTTTAGCCCTTTTCTGGTGATTAACAAATGTATGCTAACCACCTATATGTAGTGTACTCAACATCTTTACTTCAGATACTTCCTGAATTTTGGTGTTGAATCTTTTTGACATATTATGCATTTAAGAGACCTATGATGAAAACTTTGCCTTATCAGACCAAGAACTAGTCACCATACCTGATACAGCTGATGTTCAAACTACAGCATAAAGTCATTACCCTTACTAAATGAAACAGAGGAACATCCATATTAAATGTGACTGGTCTTACAGTAAAGGCAGTGTGCACAGGGTGAACATGTATATAATAGGGCTACGCAAAGCACTGAAACATTGTTAGGAAATGTTTGGAAGAGGATTGTTTGGGGACAAATATCAGAGAAGGACAAATGAATGATTAAAGCAGAGTTTCGAGGCCTGTTTAAGAAATAAATTCAGGCTTAAATTAAAAAAGGGCATTAAAACAGCAAAAATATATTATGATATAGTGGCAGGGACACAAGCAGACGACTCAAAAGGGTGTATCAAAAATATTATACCATGAGAAACCTTCAAAAAGCACCAAACTTACACCAAGTTAAGGAGTGTTGTGATTCTCTCGATGTTTTATTCTTTAAGAAGTGTTGAGATTCTCTGGGTGCTACATTTTTTAAGGATGTGATTCTTTGGGTATTACATTCTTTAAAGGTTACAGTTAACCATTTCACGCAGCTATTCCCTATACAAAACGGCATTTCTGTATTCCATTCCCTGCAGCTGGTGCATACACTGTGCAGTAGAAAATTTTGAATTGACTGTCTCTGCCTAGAGGCAAAAAATGCTAATAGGGGCATTCCATGCATTGTGACCAAATTTTGGTCCAAATATTTTCTATTTACTGGTCAGACTTTGTTAAGATGTTAAGGAGGCCTGCACGAGATGTGCATCCTCATGTGATAATTCATGAAGCTGAGACACTCTAACAAGATAAAGAGATACTTGAGATAGAGCTTGGTTTGAGGCAAAATACCACACCTCACTACCCATGCTGGAAGGTATTCCGGGAGTACCTCATATACTTGTTAGTGGTGAAGCTTAAGTTAAAGGGTGTGTAGCAGACGTAAACAATGTTTTATCCGGTTGAGTTTCATACTAACTTATTCAAAACATACTGTTCCAGCTAAGAGTAATAACATATTCATGGAGTTATTTTTTCCAGAATATTCTAAAATATCTTGCACACAGAGTATACCTTGGATATCAGACATGCCACAGGGAAGAGGTAAAGTACAATTAAAAGTAATTCTAAATGTGTACATAACTCACAAGATAGGGAGCTGTCGTTTCGGTGCATTACACATGACAGCTACTGACAGAAAGTTAATGAATGTGGCCTTTTTTTTGTCTTTTCCTGGTGCTACCTTGCTGAGGCGGGAGAGGGATGCTATTTCCTGTGTGGTAGAGTAGCGACAGAAATGGATGAAGGCAAGCAAGTATGAATACGTACAAGTGTATATAGGTATGTTATCCCTGGGGATAGAGGAGAAAGAATACTTCTCACATATTCCCTACGTGTCGTAGAAGGCGACTACAAGGGGAGGGAGCGGGGGGCTGGAAATCCTCCCCTATTGTTTTTTTTTTTTTTTTTTTTAATTTTCCAAAAGAAGGAACAGAGAAGTGGGCCAGGTGAGGATATTCCCTCAGAGGCCCAGTCCTCTGTTCTTAACGCTACCTTGCTAATGCGGGAAATGGCGAATAGTTTGAAAGAAAAAAGAAAAGTATATAGGTATGTGTCTGTGTATGTTTATATAATTTTTATTATACTTTGTCACTGTCTCCCGCGTTAGCGAGGTAGTGCAAGGAAACAGACAAAAGAATGGCCCAACTCACCCACATACACATGTATATACATACACATCCACACATGCACATATACAAACCTATACATTTCAACGTATACATATATATATATATATATATACATGTATGTGTGTGTGTGTGTTTATGTGCGTATGTATGTGTATGTGTGTGTATGTGTATATGTATATATATATGTATATTATCCCTGGGGATAGGGGTGAAAGAATACTTCCCACGTATTCCTCGCGTGTCGTAGAAAGCGACTAGAGGGGACGGGAGCGGGGGGCCAGAAATCCTCCCCTCCTTGTATTAACTTTCTAAAATGGGAAACAGAAGAAGGAGTCACGCGGGGAGTGCTCATCCTCCTCGAAGGTTCAGAGTGGGGTGCCTAAATGTGTGTGGATGTAACCAAGATGTGAAAAAAGGAGAGATAGGTAGTATGTTTGAGGAAAGGAACCTGGATGTTTTGGCTCTGAGTGAAACGAAGCTCAAGGGTAAAGGGGAAGAGTGGTTTGGGAATGTCTGGGGAGTAAAGTCAGGGGTTAGTGAGAGGACAAGAGCAAGGGAAGGAGTAGCAATACTCCTGAAACAGGAGTTGTGGGAGTATGTGATAGAGTGTAAGAAAGTAAATTCTCGATTAATATGGGTAAAACTGAAAGTTGATGGAGAGAGGTGGGTGATTATTGGTGCATATGCACCTGGGCATGAGAAGAAAGATCAAGAGAGGCAAGTGTTTTGGGAGCAGCTGAATGAGTGTGTTAGTGGTTTTGATGCACGAGACCGGGTTATAGTGATGGGTGATTTGAATGCAAAGGTGAGTAATGTGGCAGTTGAGGGAATAATTGGTATACATGGGGTGTTCAGTGTTGTAAATGGAAATGGTGAAGAGCTTATAGATTTATGTGCTGAAAAAGGACTGATGATTGGGAATACCTGGTTTAAAAAGCGAGATATACATAAGTATACTTATGTAAGTAGGAGAGACGGCCAGAGAGCGTTATTGGATTACATGTTAATTGACAGGCGTGCGAAAGAGAGACTTTTGGATGTTAATGTGCTGAGAGGTGCAACTGGAGGGATGTCTGATCATTATCTTGTGGAGGCTAAGGTGAAGATTTGTATGGGTTTTCAGAAAAGAAGAGTGAATATTGGGGTGAAGAGGGTGGTGAGAGTAAGTGAGCTTGAGAAGGAGACCTGTGTGAGGAAGTACCAGGAGAGACTGAGTACAGAATGGAAAAAGGTGAGAACAATGGAAGCAAGGGGAGTGGGGGAGGAATGGGATGTATTTAGGGAATCAGTGATGGATTGCGCAAAAGATGCTTGTGGCATGAGAAGAGTGGGAGGTGGGTTGATTAGAAAGGGTAGTGAGTGGTGGGATGAAGAAGTAAGAGTATTAGTGAAAGAGAAGAGAGAGGCATTTGGAAGATTTTTGCAGGGAAAAAATGCAATTGAGTGGGAGATGTATAAAAGAAAGAGACAGGAGGTCAAGAGAAAGGTGCAAGAGGTGAAAAAAAGGGCAAATGAGAGTTGGGGTGAGAGAGTATCATTAAATTTTAGGGAGAATAAAAAGATGTTCTGGAATGAGGTAAATAAAGTGCGTAAGACAAGGGAGCAAATGGGAACTTCAGTGAAGGGCGCAAATGGGGAGGTGATAACAAGTAGTGGTGATGTGAGAAGGAGATGGAGTGAGTATTTTGAAGGTTTGTTGAATGTGTTTGATGATAGAGTGGCAGATATAGGGTGTTTTGGTCGAGGTGGTGTGCAAAGTGAGAGGGTTAGGGAAAATGATTTGGTAAACAGAGAAGAGGTAGTGAAAGCTTTGCGGAAGATGAAAGCCAGCAAGGCAGCAGGTTTGGATGGTATTGCAGTGGAATTTATTAAAAAAGGGGGTGACTGTATTGTTGACTGGTTGGTAAGGTTATTTAATGTATGTATGACTCATGGTGAGGTGCCTGAGGATTGGCAGAATGCGTGCATAGTGCCATTGTACAAAGGCAAAGGGGATAAGAGTGAATGCTCAAATTACAGAGGTATAAGTTTGTTGAGTATTCCTGGTAAATTATATGGGAGGGTATTGATTGAGAGGGTGAAGGCATGTACAGAGCATCAGATTGGGGAAGAGCAGTGTGGTTTCAGAAGTGGTTGAGGATGTGTGGATCAGGTGTTTGCTTTGAAGAATGTATGTGAGAAATACTTAGAAAAGCAAATGGATTTGTATGTAGCATTTATGGATCTGGAGAAGGCATATGATAGAGTTGATAGAGATGCTCTGTGGAAGGTATTAAGAATATATGGTGTGGGAGGAAAGTTGTTAGAAGCAGTGAAAAGTTTTTATCGAGGATGTAAGGCATGTGTACGTGTAGGAAGAGAGGAAAGTGATTGGTTCTCAGTGAATGTAGGTTTGCGGCAGGGGTGTGTGATGTCTCCATGGTTGTTTAATTTGTTTATGGATGGGGTTGTTAGGGAGGTAAATGCAAGAGTTTAGGAAAGAGGGGCAAGTATGAAGTCTGTTGGGGATGAGAGAGCTTGGGAAGTGAGTCAGTTGTTGTTCGCTGATGATACAGCGCTGGTGGCTGATTCATGTGAGAAACTGCAGAAGCTGGTGACTGAGTTTGGTAAAGTGTGTGGAAGAAGAAAGTTAAGAGTAAATGTGAATAAGAGCAAGGTTATTAGGTACAGTAGGGTTGAGGGTCAAGTCAATTGGGAGGTGAGTTGAATGGAGAAAAACTGGAGGAAGTGAAGTGTTTTAGATATCTGGGAGTGGATCTGGCAGCGGATGGAACCATGGAAGCGGAAGTGGATCATAGGGTGGGGGAGGGGGCGAAAATTCTGGGGGCCTTGAAGAATGTGTGGAAGTCGAGAACATTATCTCGGAAAGCAAAAATGGGTATGTTTGAAGGAATAGTGGTTCCAACAATGTTGTATGGTTGCGAGGCGTGGGCTATGGATAGAGTTGTGTGCAGGAGGATGGATGTGCTGGAAATGAGATGTTTGAGGACAATGTGTGGTGTGAGGTGGTTTGATCGAGTGAGTAACGTAAGGGTAAGAGAGATGTGTGGAAATAAAAAGAGCGTGGTTGAGAGAGCAGAAGAGGGTGTTTTGAAGTGGTTTGGGCACATGGAGAGAATGAGTGAGGAAAGATTGACCAAGAGGATATATGTGTCGGAGGTGGAGGGAACGAGGAGAAGAGGGAGACCAAATTGGAGGTGGAAAGATGGAGTGAAAAAGATTTTGTGTGATCGGGGCCTGAACATGCAGGAGGGTGAAAGGAGGGCAAGGAATAGAGTGAATTGGAGCGATGTGGTATACCGGGGTTGACGTGCTGTCAGTGGATTGAATCAAGGCATGTGAAGCTTCTGGGGTAAACCATGGAAAGCTGTGTAGGTATGTATATTTGCGTGTGTGGACGTATGTATATACATGTGTATGGGGGGGGTTGGGCCATTTCTTTCGTCTGTTTCCTTGCGCTACCTCGCAAACGCGGGAGACAGCGACAAAGTATATATAAAAAAAAAAAAAAAAACATACACAGACATATACATATATACACATGTACATAATTCATACTTGCTGCCTTTATTCATTCCTGCTGCCACCCTGCCACACATAAAATGACACCCCCCTCCCATACACACGCGCAGGGTAGCACTAGGAAAAGACAACAAAGGCCACATTCGTTCACACTTAGTCTCTAGCTGTCATGTATAATGCACCGAAACCACAGCTCCCTTTCCACATCCAGGCCCCACACAACTTTCCAAGTTTTACCCTAAACGATTCACATGCCTTGATTCAATCCACTGACAGCACATCGACCCCAGTATACCACATCATTCCAATTCACTCTATTCCTTGTACACCTTTCACCCTCCGATCGCTCAAAATCTTTTTCACTTCATCCTTCCACCTCCAATTTGGTCTCCTACTTCTCCTCATTCCCTCCACCTCTGACACATATATCCTCTTTGTCAATCCTTCCTCACTCATTCTCTCCATGTGACCAAACTATTTCAAAACACCCTCTTCTACTCTCTCAAACACACTCTTTTTATTACCACACATCTCTCTTACCCTTTCATTACTTACTCGATCAAACCACCTCACTCCACATATTGTCCTCAAACATCTCATTTCCAGCACATCCACCCTCCTCCACACAACTGTAGCAAGAGCCCATGCCTCGCAACCATATAACATTGTTGGAACCACTATTCCTTAAAACATACCCATATTTGCTTTCCATGATAGTGTTCTCACTTTCCACACATTTTTCAACGCTCCTAGAACTTTCGCCACCTACCCCACCCTAAGATTTACTTCAGCTGCCATGGTTCCCTCCACTGCCAAATCCACTCCCAGATATCTAAAACACTTCACTTCCTCCAGTTTTTCTCCATTCAAACTTACCTCCCAATTGACTTGACCCTCAACCCTACTGTACCTAATAACCTTGCTCTTATTCACATTTACTCTCAGCTTTCTTCTTTCACACACTTTACCAAACTCAGTCACCAGCTTCTGCAGTTTCTCACATGAATCAACCACCAGCGCTGTATCATCAGCAAACAACAACTGACTCACTTCCCAAGCTCTCTCATCCACAACAGACTCCATACTTGCCCCTCTTTCCAAAACTCTTGCATTCACCTCCCTAACAACCCCATCCATAAACAAATTGAACAACCATGGAGACATCACACACCCCGGCCGCAAACCAACATTCACTGAGAACCAATCACTTTCCTCTCTTCCTACTCCTACACATGCCTTACATCCTCGATAAAAACTTTTCACTGCTTTTAACAACTTGCCTCCCACACCATATATTCTTAATACCTTCCACAAAGCATCTCTATCAACTCAATCATATGCCTTCTCCAGATCCATAAATGCTACATACAAATCCATTTGCTTTCCTAAGTATTTCTCACATACATTCTTCAAAGCAAACACCTGATCCACACATCCTCTACCACTTCTGAAACCACACTCCTCTTCCCCAATCTCATGCTCTGTACATGCCTTCACCCTCTCAATCAATACCCTCCCATATAATTTACCAGGAATACTCAACAAACTTTTTTCTTTTCTTTTAAACTATTCGCCACTTCCCGTGTTAGCGAGGTAGCATTAAGAACAGAGGATTGGGCCTTATACCTCTGTAATTTGAGCACTCACTTTTATCCCCTTTGCCTTTGTACAATGGCACTATGCAAGCATTCCGCCAATCCTCAGGCACCTCACCATGAGTAATACATACATTAAATAACCTTATCAACCAGTCAACAATACAGTCACCCCCGTTTTTAATAAATTCCACAGCAATACCATCCAAACCTGCTGCCTTGCCAGCTTTCATCTTCCGCAAAGCTTTTACTACCTCTTCTCTGTTTACCAAATCATTCTTCCTAACCCTCTCAATTTGCACATCACCTTGACCAAAACACCCTATATCTGCCAAATTATCATCAAACACATTCAACAAACCTTCAAAATATTTACTCCATCTTCTCACATCACCACTACTTGTTATCACCTCCCTATTAGCCCCCTTCACTGATGTTCCCATTTGTTCCCTTGTCTTACACACTTTATTTACCTCCTTCCAAAACATCTTTTTATTCTCCCTAAAATTTAATGATATTCTCTCACCCCAACTCTCATTTGCCCTCTTTTTCACTTCTTGCACCTTCCTTTTGATCTCCTGCCTCTTTCTTTTATACATCTCCCAGTCATTTGCATTATTTCCCAGCAAAAATCATCCAAATACCTCCCTCTTCTCTTTCACTAATACTCTTACTTATTCATCCCACCACTTACTACCCTTTCTAATCTGCACACCCCCATGCTTCTCATGCCATCTTTTGCACAAGCTATCACTGCTTCCCTAAATACATCCCATTCCTCCCCCACTCCCCTTACCTTTGTTCTCACCTTTTTCCATTCTGTACTCAGTCTCTCCTGGTACTTCCTCACGCAAGTCTACTTTCCAAGCTCACTTACTCTCACCGCTCTCTTCACCCCAACATTCTCTTCTTTTCTGAAAACCTCTACAAATCTTCACCTTTGCCTCCACAAGATAATGATCAGACATCCCTACAGTTGCATCTCTCAGCACATTAACATCCAAGAGTCTCTCTTTCGCGCGCCTATCAATTAACATGTAATCCAATAATGCTCTCTGGCTATCTCTCCTACTTACATACATTTACCTATGCATATCTCTCTTTTTAAACCACGTATTCCCAATCACAAGTCCTTTTTCGGCACATAAATCTATAAGCTATTCACTATTTCCATTTACAACACTGAACACCCCATGTACACCAATTCTTCCCTCAACTACCACATTAATCGCCTTTGCATTCAAATCACCCATCACTATAACCCAGTCTCGTGCATCACTACTAACACACTCAGCTGCTCCCAAAACACTCCCCTCTCATGAACATTCTTTTCATGCCCAAGTGCATATGCACCAATAATCACCCATCTCTCTCCATCCACTTTCAGTTTTACCCATATCAATCTAGAGTTTACTTTTTTACACTTTATCACATACTCCCACCACTCCTGTTTCAGAAGTAGTGCTACTCCTTCCCTTGCTCCTGTCCTCTCACTAACCCCTGACTTTACTTACTCCCAAGACATTTCCAAACCACTCTTCTCCTCTACCCTTGAACTTTGTTTTATTCAGAGCCAAAACATCCAGGTTTCTTTCCTCAAACATACTACCTATCTCTCCTGTATATGTATGTGTGTGTGTGTGTGTGTGTGTGTGTGTGTGTGTGTGTGTGAGTGGATGGGCTATTCTTTGTCTGTTCCTGGTTTGTCTGTTCCCTGGTGCTACTCTGCTGATGCAGGAAACAGCAATCAAGTATAATGATAATAAAAAAAAATCACAAGACCCGACAAAGAAAAGCATATCCTGTAACCTGAATTATATCAAGTCATAAATGTCCTGCCAAACAACCTCCCAGAAGAAACTTTTCCTCACTTTCACTCAGGCCCAAATGATTCTTCATTTAATCCTCCATTCATCAGAGTTTTCTGGAATATTCCTCTACATTAAATAACATTACACCATTATGTTCCTCTTTTCCCAAGTTCCATCACTAAAGCAGCCTACCTATCTACTCTTCTTATATAAATCTCCTGAAATGGAATATACGATCACCTGTGAGTGGAAATGTGACAAAAATAATAGCTAACTACAAAAAATAAAAACACTACTTCTCTACAATCAATTTCAAAACAAATAAAATCTACTACAAAATGACAAGTTATCAAAATAAAATCATCTGGGAATATTTACACAATTCTACATAGCAAAGGGTAACAGTTTTGTTCATACTCATAAGAAAATACAAGTATAAAAGAAAAATCTACAGCTGTCTAACTTGTATCAGGATTTTTATAATAAAACATAAGCCACACAGTATAGTTAATGACCTGTGAGAAAAGCCTGTTCCGAAACACACAATGGTAAGCTTGTATGCTTTGTTATCTTTTGTCCAAAATACTGCTCCTCATGTCATTCACCAAATGTCCTTCAAGGCACTGTAGTGCATGCACAGCCTCCACCAAAAACCCATAATCGCAACTCTGCCGAAAAATTCTCCACCTTGACATCGTTGACATAAATAATCTCACTTTACTCCTGACCTTTCAGTCTTCCATACCAACACCCTCAAACCTAATTCCTATATATTCTTTTCATATACATCCATCTCATATATGCATAACATCAAAGATTCATTTTCACCCTACCTACCTACCTTTACTTTCATCTTTACTATATCTATCAACTCATGTACTCTGCTGGTCACCTTAATGATGCATCTACTACATACTTGTATACCAGAGAAAGCTGCAACACTCATTCTAGTACATCTTAACACAGCCATAAATTCCCCTCATTTCCTATGAATACTTCCAGCAAGGTTCCAAGAATCTACCTGCCTCTCAAAAGGGTCATTTATTCGTTTTTCAATATTCATGTTAACAGCACAATTCTTTTGAAGAAAATATTATCTTTCTTTTAATGCATTTCCCAAGTCAACAAAGTAGTGTCAAGCACAAATGAGTGCCTTAGAGTGAAAATTCCTTACTTGGCTCCTTGCTCTGTTCCTTCTTTTGAAATGTATTACAGGAAGAGAGGATTTCCAGCCAACTGCTCCTGCCTCTCTTAGTCGCCTTCTATGACTTGCGGGGAATATGTGGGCAGCAAGCTTTCTCCCCTACCCACAAGGATAATAATATAACTTCCCTTTTCTTATCATTTCACATTACCATTCACCATTTATGAACTCCGTCACCTACCTTTTAACTACACTGACAATCACCTTTTCTTTCATACCATTCTCAACAGAATGAAAGTCTGTCCATCCTCCTTGTTAAACCTAAGTTCCTATAAAGAGAGCATTATCCCAGACACAAGCCACAACATTCTTAATCAAAATTCTGCCATATGTCTAATTAAAGCCATTCTAACAAAACCATCACTAGACTGCATAACAAAAGCAGAACAGTGTTATGGGTATAGAGGTATACTAATCACCCTTAGAGGAACAAAAGGTAGTATGTCAAACCTCATGAGAATCCATTTCACGTATGCTCTGAGCTGACCTATTCAGCTGCTTCATTTCATTCTTGAGATGTTAAAAAAATGTGAAAGAAAGTCATGAGAAACAAATTCATTCTAAAGAATACTTAAATCCAAATTTTCTAAACTATAATGAGATATCTTTAATAAGAATGTAACAGGTCTACACACACACACACACACACACACACACAAACACACACACATGATACACCTACATATAATACACTTCCAAAGTTCACAGGTGTTACAGAACACAGAGCTATCTATCTTAATTCATAAAGCAATCTTAGGAAATAATCAAAAGAAAGAAAAACAAAAATAAACTTCACCTCTTGCTGTTCTAGATTCTTGGCTATTTTTGAAGCTTCATTTAATGTTTCAACAGCTGCCTGATAATAAGCAACTCGTTCTCCCATCTTCTGCTGTTCTTCTGCCTGCATCCCTTGATAGAGTAAAGCAACAGCTCCATGATAAGCTACTTTAAATTCACAATATCGACGCCACATCTGTCAGAAGTAATAACATTCCATTAATCACAAAATTAGTGCATGCCTTTCATTTTTTCTTAAGAGCTGCAAGTCACATGTCTCTATACATGCCTCTAGTGACTGAAGAAACCACTGGTTCCCTTAAATGCGGTCAAGAAATATCTGAACAAATTGTGTACATAATAAGAACTCCATGGAAAAGCACATGCTGTATATAATTAGGAATATAAGGGATCCTAAATTTGGATGTACCATATGTCTTACTAGTGCTATCACCTCAACACACTAGCAAAGGAAAAGCAGACTAGCCACATTTACACAGGTAACATGACAGGTGAACAGTAAAGGAAGCATTTATTAGCACTGTCCATACCCTCAGCTGGAAACCTCTGAAATGCACTAAACAGCAATGACCACAATACTGCTTCACCTATCAAAATTCCCAATATGAAATTCTTACTTTCTAGCCATCATTCATTTGAAAAACCTTAAACCTAAAAAAGAATAATAAAATGTAGAAAAAAATATACCCACAAAACACAAACCCGCATACTATCAATCCATCCACCAAAGCATTTATTCAACATCCTCATTATGGCAGCAATCCTTTGTTTTTTTTTACATAACCAAAAAAGAACTAAAATCAAAAGAAATCCCAAAACCTAGAAGGCAAATCTATCATTAATACATGGTGCCCAAGTGACAAAATGCAACAATATTCCACACACTGTGTTTGCACCTTTGTGGTGGGCTTAATAAATATTCAAAGGAAACCTCAGAGCAATTTTTAAGTCATGCATTATTTATAATAATCACTTACAGATGAACCAGCTTGCCAATGCAAATGTTCAAAGACCAACTCTATAGATGTGGATGTAGGTTCCCACTAACAGCAACATCACCCTTTGATTACCTTAATTTACTTTCACGTAGTTTTGACTATGAAACACTTAAAAGGTACAATCGACACAATTCAACAGAAGCTCTACATTTATCGTTGAACATATACATATCAATCAATGTCAAATAATATCAAAATCTGCAAAAGTACACTCTCCTTAAAAAGTGTGGTCACATACTGAGAGTCATTTCTGTTTGAAAAGTAGCAATATACTTAGTAAGGATGATTACAAGTCATGAAAGCTTAGAGACACTGGTAAAAAATGTAACCACCAAAGAGGCATATTCCTAACATGACTGGCAGCGGAAAGAGCTTAATAAGGAATGCTTTTTTAAAAAAAGCATTTGGTTGGTATTCTAAATATAAATTTCTAGGCTCTCTATTGAAGACTACTATCTTTAAGTTTATCTTCAATAAGTTGTGGTTCTAACTATCTTCTTATACCCTAACAAAAAAAAAACTAATACTAGAAAAGAGCTTCCTCACTCATAGTTTCTGGGCAACCAAAGCCACTTGTGACTGTTCTTACCTTCAACTTACGAGATCCCACAATTTCAGTAATTACTGCATCACTCGACTTCCCTGACCAAAGGCTCTTCATTGCTGCTTTCAGATAATCAACAACTTGCATGGCAACCTTAGCTGTAAGGGGAGCACAATGCATCATACAAGTCATGCTGAGAGAATGTAAATTAAAAAACAGATGAATGTATAAACTATGACTGACAATCATCAACGAACTATTAATGAGGATTAATACAATCACATTAATCAAAGAGCTTGTGGAATTGTGAGGTGAATAAAGACTGGTGATTGGCAATACCCTGTTTAAAAAGAGATATATACAAAAGTACACATATGTGAGTATACATAAGAAAAGCAAATGGATTTGTATGTAGCATTTATGGATCTGGAGAAGGCATATGATAGAATTGATTGAGATGCTCTGTGGAAAGTATTAAGAATATATGGTGTGGGAGACAAGTTGCTAGAAGCAGTGAAAAGTTCTTATCGAGGATGTACGGCATGTGTACGAGTAGGAAGAGAGGAAAGTGATCGCTTCTCAGTGAATGTTGGTTTGCGGCAGGGGTGCGTGATGTCTCCATGGTTGTCTAATTTGTTTATGGATGGGGTTGTTAGGGAGGTGAATGCAAGAGTTTTGGAAAGAGGGGCAAGTATGCAGTTTGTTGTGGATGAGAGAGCTTGGGAAGTGAGTCAGTTGTTGTTCGCTGATGATACAGTGCTGGTGGCTGATTTGGGTGAGAAACTGCAGAAGCTGGTGACTGAGTTTGGCAAAGTGTGTGAAAGAAGAAAGCTGAGAGTAAATGTGAGTAAGAGCAAGGTTATTAGGTACAGCAGGGTTGAGGGACAAGTCAATTGGAAAGTAAGTTTGAATGGAGAAAAACTGGAGGAAGTGAAGTGTTTTAGATATCTAGGAGTGGATTTGGCAGCGGATGGAACCATGGAAGCAGAAGTGAATCATAGGGTGGGGGAGTGGGCGAAAGTTCTGGGAGCATTGAAAAATGTGTGGAAGTCGAGAACATTATCTCCGAAAGCAAAAATGGGTATATTTGAAGGAAAAGTGGTTTCAATATTGTTATATGGTTGCGAGGCATGGGCTATAGATAGAGTTGTGTGGAGGAGGGTGGATGTGTTGGAAATGAGATGTTTGAGGACAATATGTGGTGTGAGGTGGTTTGATTGAGTAAGTAATGAAAGGGTAAGAGAGATGTGTGGTAATAAAAAGAGTGTGGTTGAGAGAGCAGAAGAAGGTGTTTTGAAATGGTTTGGTCACATGGAGAGAATGAGTGAGGAAAGATTGACCAAGAGGATATATGTGTCAGAGGAGAAGTGGGAGACCAAATTGGAGGTGGAAAGATGGACTGAAAAAGATTTTGAGAGATCGGGGCCTGAACATGCAGGAGGGTGAAAGGCGGGCAAGGAATAGAGTGAATTGGAACGATGTGGTATACCGGGGTCAACGTGCTGTCAATGGATTGAACTAGGGCATGTGAAGCGTCTGGGGTAAACCATGGAAAGTTTTGTGGGGCCTTGATGTGGAAAGGGAGCTGTGATTTCACTGCATTATACATGACAGCTAAAGACTGAATGTGAACGAATGTGGCATTTGTTGTCTTTTCCTAGCGCTACCTCGCACAAATGCGGGGAGAGGGGATTGTCATTTCATGTGTGGCGGGGTATTGTGAGGAATGAATAAGGGCAGAGGTAGCGCAAGGAAACAGATGAAAGAAATGGCCCAACCCACCCCCATACACATGTATATACATACGTCCACACATGCAAATATACATACCTACACAGCTTTCCATGGTTTACCCCAGACGCTTCACATGCCCTGATTTAATCCACTGACAGCACGTCAACCCCGGTATACCACATCGATCCAATTCATTCTAATCCTTGCCCTCCTTTCACCCTCCTGCATGTTCAGGCCCCGATCACACAAAATCTTTTTCACTCCATCCTTCCACCTCCAATTTGGTCTCCCACTTCTCCTCGTTCCCTCCACCTCTGACACATAGATCCTCTTGGTCAATCTTTCTCACTCATTCTCTCCATGTGCCCAAACCACTTCAAAACACCCTCTTCTGCTCTCTCAACCACGCTCTTTTTATTTCCACACATCTCTCTTACCCTTACGTTACTTACTCGATCAAACCACCTCACACCACACGTTGTCCTCAAATATCTCATTTCCAGCACATCCATCCTCCTGCGCACAACTCTATCCATAGCCCACGCCTCGCAACCATACAACATTGTTGGAACCACTATTCCTTCAAACATACCCATTTTTGTTTTCCGAGATAATGTTCTCGACTTCCACACATTCTTCAAGGCCCCCAGGATTTTCGCCCCCTCCCCCACCCTATGATCCACTTCCGCTTCCATGGTTCCATCCGCTGCCAGATCCACTCCCAGATATCTAAAACACTTTACTTCCTCCAGTTTTTCTCCATTCAAACTTACCTCCCAATTGACTTGACCCTCAACCCTACTGTACCTAATAACCTTGCTCTTATTCACATTTACTCTTAACTTTCTTCTTTCACACACTTTACCAAACTCAGTCACCAGCTTCTGCAGTTTCTCACATGAATCAGCCACCAACGCTGTAACATCAGCGAACAACAACTGACTCACTTCCCAAGCTCTCTTATCCACAACAGACTTCATACTTGCCCCTCTTTCCAAAACTCTTGCATTTACCTCCCTAACAACCCCATCCATAAACAAATTAAACAACCATGGAGACATCACACACCCCTGCCGCAAACCTACATTCACTGAGAACCAATCACTTTCCTCTCTTCCTACTCGGACACATGCCTTACATCCTCGATAAAAACTTTTCACTGCTTCCAACAACTTTCCTCCCACACCATATATTCTTAATACCTTCCACAGAGCATCTCTATCAACTCTATCATATGCCTTCTCCAGATCCATAAATTATTATTTTATTATTATACTTTGTCGCTGTCTCCCGCGTTTGCGAGGTAGCGCAAGGAAACAGACGAAAGAAATGGCCCAACCCCCGCCCCCCATGCACATATATATACATACGTTCACACACGCAAATATACATACCTACACAGCTTTCCATGGTTTACACCAGACGCCTCACATGCCCTGATTCAATCCACTGACAGCACGTCAACCCCGGTATACCACATCGCTCCAATTCACTCTATTCCTTGCCCTCCTTTCACCCTCCTGCATGTTCAGGCCCCGATCACACAAAATCTTTTTCACTCCATCTTTCCACCTCCAATTTGGTCTCCCTCTTCTCCTTGTTCCCTCCACCTCCGACACATATATCCTCTTGGTCAATCTTTCCTCACTCATCCTCTCCATGTGCCCAAACCACTTCAAAACACCCTCTTCTGCTCTCTCAACCACGCTCTTTTTATTTCCACACATCTCTCTTACCCTTACGTTACTCACTCGATCAAACCACCTCACACCACACATTGTCCTCAAACATCTCATTTCCAGCACATCCATCCTCCTGCGCACAACTCTATCCATAGCCCACGCCTCGCAACCATACAACATTGTTGGAACCACTATTCCTTCAAACATACCCATTTTTGCTTTCCGAGATAATGTTCTCGACTTCCACACATTCTTCAAGGCCCCCAGGATTTTCGCCCCCTCCCCCACCCTATGATCCACTTCCGCTTCCATGGTTCCATCCGCTGCCAGATCCACTCCCAGATATCTAAAACACTTCACTTCCTCCAGTCTTTCTCCATTCAAACTCACCTCCCAATTGACTTGACCCTCAACCCTACTGTACCTAATAACCTTGCTCTTATTCACATTTACTCTTAACTTTCTTCTTCCACACACTTTTCCAAACTCAGTCACCAGCTTCTGCAGTTTCTCACATGAATCAGCCACCAGCGCTGTATCATCAGCGAACAACAACTGACTCACTTCCCAAGCTCTCTCATCCCCAACAGACTTCATACTTGCCCCTCTTTCCAAAACTCTTGCATTTACCTCCCTAACAACCCCATCCATAAACAAATTAAACAACCATGGAGACATCACACACCCCTGCCGCAAACCTACATTCACTGAGAACCAATCACTTTCCTCTCTTCCTACACGTACACATGCCTTACATCCTCGATAAAAACTTTTCACTGCTTCTAACAACTTTCCTCCCACACCATATATTCTTAATACCTTCCACAGAGCATCTCTATCAACTCTATCATATGCCTTCTCCAGATCCATAAATGCTACATACAAATCCATTTGCTTTTCTAAGTATTTCTCACATACATTCTTCAAAGCAAACACCTGATCCACACATCCTCTACCACTTCTGAAACCACACTGCTCTTCCCCAATCTGATGCTCTGTACATGCCTTCACCCTCTCAATCAATACCCTCCCATATAATTTACCAGGAATACTCAACAAACTTATACCTCTGTAATTTGAGCACTCACTCTTATCCCCTTTGCCTTTGTACAATGGCACTATGCACGCATTCCGCCAATCCTCAGGCACCTCACCATGAGTCATACATACATTAAATAACCTTACCAACCAGTCAACAATACAGTCACCCCCTTTTTTAATAAATTCCACTGCAATACCATCCAAACCTGCTGCCTTGCCGGCTTTCATCTTCCGCAAAGCTTTCACTACCTCTTCTCTGTTTACCAAATCATTTTCCCTAACCCTCTCACTTTGCACACCACCTCGACCAAAACACCCTATATCTGCCACTCTATCATCAAACACATTCAACAAACCTTCAAAATACTCACTCCATCTCCTTCTCACATCATCACTACTTGTTATCACCTCCCCATTTGCGCCCTTCACTGAAGTTCCCATTTGCTCCCTTGTCTTACGCACTTTATTTACCTTCTTCCAGAACATCTTTTTATTCTCCCTAAAATTTAGTGATACTCTCTCACCCCAACTCTCATTTGCCCTTTTTTTCACCTCTTGCACCTTTCTCTTGACCTCCTGTCTCTTTCTTTTATACATCTCCCACTCAATTGCATTTTTTCCCTGCAAAAATCGTCCAAATGCCTCTCTCTTCTCTTTCACTAATACTCTTACTTCTTCATCCCACCACTCACTACCCTTTCTAATCAACCCACCTCCCACTCTTCTCATGCCACAAGCATCTTTTGCGCAATCCATCACTGATTCCCTAAATACATCCCATTCCTCCCCCACTCCCCTTACTTCCATTGTTCTCACCTTTTTCCATTCTGTACTCAGTCTCTCCTGGTACTTCCTCACACAGGTCTCCTTCTCAAGCTCACTTACTCTCACCACCCTCTTCACCCCAACATTCACTCTTCTTTTCTGAAAACCCATACAAATCTTCACCTTAGCCTCCACAAGATAATGATCAGACATCCCTCCAGTTGCACCTCTCAGCACATTAACATCCAAAAGTCTCTCTTTTGCACGCCTGTCAATTAACACGTAATCCAATAACGCTCTCTGGCCATCTCTCCTACTTACATAAGTATACTTATGTATATCTCGCTTTTTAAACCAGGTATTCCCAATCATCAGTCCTTTTTCAGCACATAAATCTACAAGCTCTTCACCATTTCCATTTACAACACTGAACACCCCATGTATACCAATTATTCCCTCAACTGCCACATTACTCACCTTTGCATTCAAATCACCCATCACTATGACCCGGTCTCGTGCATCAAAACCACTAACACACTCATTCAGCTATTCCCAAAACACTTGCCTCTCTTGATCTTTCTTCTCATGCCCAGGTGCATATGCACCAATAATCACCCACCTCTCTCCATCAACTTTCAGTTTTACCCATATTAATCGAGAATTTACTTTCTTACACTTTTATCACATACTCCCATAACTCCTGCTTCAGGAGTATTGCTACTCCTTCCCTTGCTCTTGTCCTCTCACTAACCCCTGACTTTACTCCCCAGACATTCCCAAACCACTCTTCCCCTTTACCCTTGAGCTTCGTTTCACTCAGAGCCAAAACATCCAGGTTCCTTTCCTCAAACATACTACCTATCTCTCCATAAATGCTACATACAAATCCATTTGCTTTTCTAAGTATTTCTCACATACATTCTTCAAGGCAAACACCTGATCCACACATCCTCTACCACTTCTGAAACCACACTGCTCTTCCCCAATCTGATGCTCTGTACATGCCTTCACCCTCTCAATCAATACCCTCCCATATAATTTACCAGGAATACTCAAACTTTTTTTTTTTTTGCCGCTGTCTCCCGCGTTTGCGAGGTAGCGCAAGGAAACAGACGAAAGAAATGGCCCAACCCACCCCCATACACATGTATATACATACGTCCACACACGCAAATATACATACCTACACAGCTTTCCATGGTTTACCCCAGACGCTTCACATGCCCTGATTCAATCCACTGACAGCACGTCAACCCCGGTTTACCACATCGATCCAATTCACTCTATTCCTTGCCCTCCTTTCACCCACCTGCATGTTCAGGCCCCGATCACACAAAATCTTTTTCACTCCATCTTTCCATCTCCAATCTGGTCTGCCACTTCTCCTCGTTCCCTCCACCTCCGACACATATATCCTCTTGGTCAATCTTTCATCAGTCATTCTCTCCATGTGCCCAAACCATTTCAAAACACCCTCTTCTGCTCTCTCAACCACGCTCTTTTTATTTCCACACATCCCTCTTACCCTTACGTTACTTACTCGATCAAACCACCTCACACCACACATTTTCCTCAAACATCTCAACAAACTTATACCTCTGTAATTTGAGCACTCACTCTTATCCCCTTTGCCTTTGAACAATGGCACTATGCACGCATTCTGCCAATCCTCAGGCACCTCACCATGAGTCATACATACATTAAATAACCTTACCAACCAGTCAACAATACAGTCACCCCCTTTTTTAATAAATTCCACTGCAATACCATTCAAACCTGCTGCCTTGCCGGCTTTCATCTTCCGCAAAGCTTTTATTACCTCTTCTCTGTTTACCAAATCATTTTCCCTAACCCTCTCACTTTGCACACCACCTCGACCAAAACACCCTATATCTGCCACTCTATCATCAAACACATTCAACAAACCTCCAAAATACTCACTCCATCTCCTTCTCACATCACCACTACTTGTTATCACCTCCCCATTTGCGCCCTTCACCGAAGTTCCCATTTGCTCCCTTGTCTTACGCACTTTATTTACCTCCTTCCAGAACATCTTTTTTTTTTTTTTTTTTTTTTTTTTTTTTTTATACTTTGTCGCTGTCTCCCGCGTTTGCGAGGTAGCGCAAGGAAACAGACGAAAGAAATGGCCCAACCCCCCCCCATACACATGTACATACACACGTCCACACACGCAAATATACATACCTACACAGCTTTCCATGGTTTACCCCAGACGCTTCACATGCCTTGATTCAATCCACTGACAGCACGTCAACCCCTGCATACCACATCGCTCCAATTCACTCTATTCCTTGCCCTCCTTTCACCCTCCTGCATGTTCAGGCCCCGATCACACAAAATCCTTTTCACTCCATCTTTCCACCTCCAATTTGGTCTCCTACTTCTCCTCATTCCCTCCACCTCTGACACATATATCCTCTTTGTCAATCCTTCCTCACTCATTCTCTCCATGTGACCAAACTATTTCAAAACACCCTCTTCTACTCTCTCAAACACACTCTTTTTATTACCACACATCTCTCTTACCCTTTCATTACTTACTCGATCAAACCACCTCACACCACATATTGTCCTCAAACATCTCATTTCCAGCACATCCACCCTCCTCCACACAACTGTAGCTATAGCCCATGCCTCGCAACCATATAACATTGTTGGAACCACAATTCCTTAAAACATACCCATTTTTGCTTTCCATGATAGTGTTCTCACTTTCCACACATTTTTCAACGCTCCTAGAACTTTCGCCACCTACCCCACCCTAAGATTTACTTCAGCTGCCATGGTTCCCTCCACTGCCAAATCCACTCCCACATATCTAAAACACTTCACTTCCTCCAGTTTCCCTCCATTCAAACTTACCTCCCAATTGACTTGACCCTCAACCCTAATGTACCTAATAACCTTGCTCTTATTCACATTTACTCTCAGCTTTCTTCTTCACACACTTTACCAAACTCAGTCACCAGCTTCTGCAGTTTCTCACATGAATCAGCCACCAGCGCTGTATCATCAGCGAAACAACAACTGACTCACTTCCCAAGCTCTCTCATCCACAACAGACTCCATACTTGCCCCTCTTTCCAAAACTCTTGCATTTCACCTCCCTAACAACCCCATCCATAAACAAATTGAACAACCATGGAGACATCACACACCCCTGCCGCAAACCAACATTCACTGAGAACCAATCACTTTCCTCTCTTCCTACTCCTACACATGCCTTACATCCTCGATAAAAACTTTTCACTGCTTTTAACAACTTGCCTCCCACACCATATATTCTTAATACCTTCCACAAAGCATCTCTATCAACTCTATCATATGCCTTCTCCAGATCCATAAATGCTACATACAAATCCATTTGCTTTCTTAAGTATTTCTCACATACATTCTTCAAAGCAAACACCTGATCCACACATCCTCTACCACTTCTGAAACCACACTCCTCTTCCCCAATCTCATGCTCTGTACATGCCTTCACCCTCTCAATCAATACCCTCCCATATAATTTACCAGGAATACTCAACAAACTTTTTTCTTTTCTTTTAAACTATTCGCCATTTCCCGTGTTAGCGAGGTAGCGTTAAGAACAGAGGATTGGGCCTTATACCTCTGTAATTTGAGCACTCACTTTTATCCCCTTTGCCTTTGTACAATGGCACTATGCAAGCATTCCGCCAATCCTCAGGCACCTCACCATGAGTAATACATACATTAAATAACCTTATCAACCAGTCAACAATACAGTCACCCCCGTTTTTAATAAATTCCACAGCAATACCATCCAAACCTGCTGCCTTGCCGGCTTTCATCTTCCGCAAAGCTTTTACTACCTCTTCTCTGTTTACCAAATCATTCTTCCTAACCCTCTCAATTTGCACATCACCTTGACCAAAACACCCTATATCTGCCAAATTATCATCAAACACATTCAACAAACCTTAAAAATATTTACTCCATCTTCTCACATCACCACTACTTGTTATCACCTCCCTATTAGCCCCCTTCACTGATGTTCCCATTTGTTCCCTTGTCTTACGCACTTTATTTACCTCCTTCCAAAACATCTTTTTATTCTCCCTAAAATTTAATGATATTCTCTCACCCCAACTCTCATTTGCCCTCTTTTTCACTTCTTGCACCTTCCTCTTGATCTCCTGCCTCTTTCTTTTATACATCTCCCAGTCATTTGCATTATTTCCCTGCAAAAATCATCCAAATACCTCCCTCTTCTCTTTCACTAATACTCTTACTTCTTCATCCCACCACTTACTACCCTTTCTAATCTGCACACCCCTACGCTTCTCATGCCATCTTTTGCGCAAGCTATCACTGCTTCCCTAAATACATCCCATTCCTCCCCCACTCCCCTTACCTTTGTTCTCACCTTTTTCCATTCTGTACTCAGTCTCTCCTGGTACTTCCTCACGCAAGTCTACTTTCCAAGCTCACTTACTCTCACCGCTCTCTTCACCCCAACATTCTCTTCTTTTCTGAAAACCTCTACAAATCTTCACCTTTGCCTCCACAAGATAATGATCAGACATCCCTACAGTTGCATCTCTCAGCACATTAACATCCAAAAGTCTCTCTTTCGCGCGCCTATCAATTAACATGTAATCCAATAATGCTCTCTGGCTATCTCTCCTACTTACATACATTTACCTATGCATATCTCTCTTTTTAAACCACGTATTCCCAATCACAAGTCCTTTTTCGGCACATAAATCTATAAGCTATTCACTATTTCCATTTACAACACTGAACACCCCATGTACACCAATTATTCCCTCAACTACCACATTAATCGCCTTTGCATTCAAATCACCCATCACTATAACCCAGTCTCGTGCATCACTACTAACACACTCAGCTGCTCCCAAAACACTCCCCTCTCATGAACATTCTTTTCATGCCCAAGTGCATATGCACCAATAATCACCCACCTCTCTCCATCCACTTTCAGTTTTACCCATATCAATCTAGAGTTTACTTTTTTACACTCTATCACATACTCCCACCACTCCTGTTTCAGAAGTAGTGCTACTCCTTCCCTTGCTCCTGTCCTCTCACTAACCCCTGACTTTACTTACTCCCAAGACATTTCCAAACCACTCTTCTCCTTTACCCTTGAACTTCGTTTCATTCAGAGCCAAAACATCCAGGTTTCTTTCCTCAAACATACTACCTATCTCTCCTGTATATGTATGTGTGTGTGTGTGTGTGTGTGTGTGTGTGTGTGTGTGTGTGTGTGTGTGTGTGAGTGGATGGGCTATTCTTTGTCTGTTCCCTGGTGCTACTCTGCTGATGCAGGAAACAGCAATCAAGTATAATGATAATAAAAAAAAATCACAAGGCCTGACAAAGAAAAGCATATCCTGTAACCTGAATTATATCAAGTCATAAATGTCCTGCCAAACAACCTCCCAGAAGAAACTTTTCCTCACTTTCACTCAGGCCCAAATGATTCTTCATTTAATCCTCCATTCATCAGAGTTTTCTGGAATATTCCTCTACATTAAATAACATTACACCATTATGTTCCTCTTTTCCCAAGTTCCATCACTAAAGCAGCCTACCTATCTACTCTTCTTATATAAATCTCCTGAAATGGAATATACGATCACCTGTGAGTGGAAATGACAAAAATAATAGCTAACTACAAAAAATAAAAACACTACTTCTCTACAATCAATTTCAAAACAAATAAAATCTACTACAAAATGACAAGTTATCAAAATAAAATCATCTGGAATATTTACACAATTCTACATAGCAAAGGGTAACAGTTTTTTTCATACTCATAAGAAAATACAAGTACAAAAGAAAAATCTACAGCTGTCTAACTTGTATCAGGATTTTTATAATAAAACATAAGCCACACAGTATAGTTAATGACCTGTGAGAAAAGCCTGTTCCGAAACACACAATGGTAAGCTTGTATGCTTTGTTATCTTTTGTCCAAAATACTGCTCCTCATGTCATTCACCAAATGTCCTTCAAGGCACTGTAGTGCATGCACAGCCTCCACCAAAAACCCATAATCGCAACTCTGCCGAAAAATTCTCCACCTTGACATCGTTGACATAAATAATCTCACTTTACTCCTGACCTTTCAGTCTTCCATACCAACACCCTCAAACCTAATTCCTATATATTCTTTTCATATACATCCATCTCATATATGCATAACATCAAAGATTCATTTTCACCCTACCTACCTACCTTTGCTTTCATCTTTACTAAATCTATCAACTCATGTACTCTGCTGGTCACCTTAATGATGCATCTACTACATACTTGTATACCAGAGAAAGCTGCAACACTCATTCTAGTACATCTTAACACAGCCATAAATTCCCCTCATTTCCTATGAATACTTCCAGCAAGGTTCCAAGAATCTACCTGCCTCTCAAAAGGGTCATTTATTCGTTTTTCAATATTCATGTTAACAGCACAATTCTTTTGAAGAAAATATTATCTTTCTTTTAATGCATTCCCCAAGTCAACAAAGTAGTGTCAAGCACAAATGAGTGCCTTACGAGTGAAAATTCCTTACTTGGCTCCTTGCTCTGTTCCTTCTTTTGAAATGTATTACAGGAAGAGAGGATTTCCAGCCAACTGCTCCTGCCTCTCTTAGTCGCCTTCTATGACTTGCGGGGAATATGTGGGCAGCAAGCTTTCTCCCCTACCCACAAGGATAATAATATAACTTCCCTTTTCTTATCATTTCACATTACCATTCACCATTTATGAACTCCGTCACCTACCTTTTAACTACACTGACAATCACCTTTTCTTTCATACCATTCTCAACAGAATGAAAGTCTGTCCATCCTCCTTGTTAAACCTAAGTTCCTATAAAGAGAGCATTATCCCAGACACAAGCCACAACATTCTTAATCAAAATTCTGCCATATGTCTAATTAAAGCCATTCTAACAAAACCATCACTAGACTGCATAACAAAAGCAGAACAGTGTTATGGGTATAGAGGTATACTAATCACCCTTAGAGGAACAAAAGGTAGTATGTCAAACCTCATGAGAATCCATTTCACGTATGCTCTGAGCTGACCTATTCAGCTGCTTCATTTCATTCTTGAGATGTTAAAAAAATGTGAAAGAAAGTCATGAGAAACAAATTCATTCTAAAGAATACTTAAATCCAAATTTTCTAAACTATAATGAGATATCTTTAATAAGAATGTAACAGGTCTACACACACACACACACACACACACACACACACAAACACACACACAAACACACACACATGATACACCTACATATAATACACTTCCAAAGTTCACAGGTGTTACAGAACACAGAGCTATCTATCTTAATTCATAAAGCAATCTTAGGAAATAATCAAAAGAAAGCAAACAAAAATAAACTTCACCTCTTGCTGTTCTAGATTCTTGGCTATTTTTGAAGCTTCATTTAATGTTTCAACAGCTGCCTGATAATAAGCAACTCGTTCTCCCATCTTCTGCTGTTCTTCTGCCTGCATCCCTTGATAGAGTAAAGCAACAGCTCCATGATAAGCTACTTTAAATTCACAATATCGACGCCACATCTGTCAGAAGTAATAACATTCCATTAATCACAAAATTAGTGCATGCCTTTCATTTTTTCTTAAGAGCTGCAAGTCACATGTCTCTATACATGCCTCTAGTGACTGAAGAAACCACTGGTTCCCTTAAATGCGGTCAAGAAATATCTGAACAAATTGTGTACATAATAAGAACTCCATGGAAAAGCACGTGCTGTATATAATTAGGAGTATAAGGGATCCTAAATTTGGATGTACCATATGTCTTACTAGTGCTATCACCTCAACACACCAGCAAAGGAAAAGCAGACTAGCCACATTTACATAGGTAACATGACAGGTGAACAGTAAAGGAAGCATTTATTAGCACTGTCCATACCCTCAGCTGGAAACCTCTGAAATGCAGTAAACAGCAATGACCACAATACTGCTTCACCTATCAAAATTCCCAATATGAAATTCTTACTTTCTAGCCATCATTCATTTGAAAAACCTTAAACCTAAAAAAGAATAATAAAATGTAGAAAAAAATATACCCACAAAACACAAACCCGCATACTATCAATCCATCCACCAAAGCATTTATTCAACATCCTCATTATGGCAGCAATCCTTTGTTTTTTTTTACATAACCAAAAAAGAACTAAAATCAAAAGAAATCCCAAAACCTAGAAGGCAAATCTATCATTAATACATGGTGCCCAAGTGACAAAATGCAACAATATTCCACAAACTGTGTTTGCACCTTTGTGGTGGGCTTAATAAATATTCAAAGGAAACCTCAGAGCAATTTTTAAGTCATGCATTATTTATAATAATCACTTACAGATGAACCAGCTTGCCGATGCAAATGTTCAAAGACCAACTCTATAGATGTGGATGTAGGTTCCCACTAACAGCAACATCACCCTTTGATTACCTTAATTTACTTTCACATAGTTTTGACTATGAAACACTTAAAAGGTACAATCGACACAATTCAACAGAAGCTCTACACTTATCGTTGAACATATACATATCAATCAATGTCAAATAATATCAAAATCTGCAAAAGTACACTCTCCTTAAAAAGTGTGGTCACATACTGAGAGTCATTTCTGTTTGAAAAGTAGCAATATACTTAGTAAGGATGATTACAAGTCATGAAAGCTTAGAGACACTGGTAAAAAACGTAACCACCAAAGAGGCATATTCCTAACATGACTGGCAGCGGAAAGAGCTTAATAAGGAATGCTTTTTTAAAAAAAGCATTTGGTTGGTATTCTAAATATAAATTTCTAGGCTCTCTATTGAAGACTACTATCTTTAAGTTTATCTTCAATAAGTTGTGGTTCTAACTATCTTCTTAAACCCTAACAAAAAAAAAACATACTAGAAAAGAGCTTCCTCACTCATAGTTTCTGGGCAACCAAAGCCACTTGTGACTGTTCTTACCTTCAACTTACGAGATCCCACAATTTCAGTAATTACTGCATCACTCGACTTCCCTGACCAAAGGCTCTTCATTGCTGCTTTCAGATAATCAACAACTTGCATGGCAACCTTAGCTGTAAGGGGAGCACAATGCATCATACAAGTCATGCTGAGAGAATGTAAATTAAAAAACAGATGAATGTATAAACTATGACTGACAATCATCAACGAACTAATAATGAGGATTAATACAATCACATTAATCAAAGAGCTTGTGGAATTGTGAGGTGAATAAAGACTGGTGATTGGCAATACCCTGTTTAAAAAGAGATATATACAAAAGTACACATATGTGAGTATACATAAGAAAAGCAAATGGATTTGTATGTAGCATTTATGGATCTGGAGAAGGCATATGATAGAATTGATTGAGATGCTCTGTGGAAAGTATTAAGAATATATGGTGTGGGAGACAAGTTGCTAGAAGCAGTGAAAAGTTCTTATCGAGGATGTACGGCATGTGTACGAGTAGGAAGAGAGGAAAGTGATCGCTTCTCAGTGAATGTTGGTTTGCGGCAGGGGTGCGTGATGTCTCCATGGTTGTCTAATTTGTTTATGGATGGGGTTGTTAGGGAGGTGAATGCAAGAGTTTTGGAAAGAGGGGCAAGTATGCAGTTTGTTGTGGATGAGAGAGCTTGGGAAGTGAGTCAGTTGTTGTTCGCTGATGATACAGTGCTGGTGGCTGATTTGGGTGAGAAACTGCAGAAGCTGGTGACTGAGTTTGGCAAAGTGTGTGAAAGAAGAAAGCTGAGAGTAAATGTGAGTAAGAGCAAGGTTATTAGGTACAGCAGGGTTGAGGGACAAGTCAATTGGAAAGTAAGTTTGAATGGAGAAAAACTGGAGGAAGTGAAGTGTTTTAGATATCTGGGAGTGGATTTGGCAGCGGATGGAACCATGGAAGCAGAAGTGAATCATAGGGTGGGGGAGGGGGCGAAAGTTCTGGGAGCATTGAAAAATGTGTGGAAGTCGAGAACATTATCTCCGAAAGCAAAAATGGGTATATTTGAAGGAAAAGTGGTTTCAATATTGTTATATGGTTGCGAGGCATGGGCTATAGATAGAGTTGTGTGGAGGAGGGTGGATGTGTTGGAAATGAGATGTTTGAGGACAATATGTGGTGTGAGGTGGTTTGATTGAGTAAGTAATGAAAGGGTAAGAGAGATGTGTGGTAATAAAAAGAGTGTGGTTGAGAGAGCAGAAGAAGGTGTTTTGAAATGGTTTGGTCACATGGAGAGAATGAGTGAGGAAAGATTGACCAAGAGGATATATGTGTCAGAGGAGAAGTGAGAGACCAAATTGGAGGTGGAAAGATGGACTGAAAAAGATTTTGAGAGATCGGGGCCTGAACATGCAGGAGGGTGAAAGGCGGGCAAGGAATAGAGTGAATTGGAACGATGTGGTATACCGGGGTCAACGTGCTGTCAATGGATTGAACTAGGGCATGTGAAGCGTCTGGGGTAAACCATGGAAAGTTTTGTGGGGCCTTGATGTGGAAAGGGAGCTGTGATTTCACTGCATTATACATGACAGCTAAAGACTGAATGTGAACGAATGTGGCATTTGTTGTCTTTTCCTAGCGCTACCTCGCACAAATGTGGGGGGAGGGGATTGTCATTTCATGTGTGGCGGGGTATTGCGAGGAATGAATAAGGGCAGAGGTAGCGCAAGGAAACAGATGAAAGAAATGGCCCAACCCACCCCCATACACATGTATATACATACGTCCACACATGCAAATATACATACCTACACAGCTTTCCATGGTTTACCCCAGACGCTTCACATGCCCTGATTTAATCCACTGACAGCACGTCAACCCCGGTATACCACATCGATCCAATTCACTCTATTCCTTGCCCTCCTTTCACCCTCCTGCATGTTCAGGCCCCGATCACACAAAATCTTTTTCACTCCATCCTTCCACCTCCAATTTGGTCTCCCACTTCTCCTCGTTCCCTCCACCTCTGACACATAGATCCTCTTGGTCAATCTTTCTCACTCATTCTCTCCATGTGCCCAAACCACTTCAAAACACCCTCTTCTGCTCTCTCAACCACGCTCTTTTTATTTCCACACATCTCTCTTACCCTTACGTTACTTACTCGATCAAACCACCTCACACCACACGTTGTCCTCAAATATCTCATTTCCAGCACATCCATCCTCCTGCGCACAACTCTATCCATAGCCCACGCCTCGCAACCATACAACATTGTTGGAACCACTATTCCTTCAAACATACCCATTTTTGCTTTCCGAGATAATGTTCTCGACTTCCACACATTCTTCAAGGCCCCCAGGATTTTCGCCCCCTCCCCCACCCTATGATCCACTTCCGCTTCCATGGTTCCATCCGCTGCCAGATCCACTCCCAGATATCTAAAACACTTTACTTCCTCCAGTTTTTCTCCATTCAAACTCACCTCCCAATTGACTTGACCCTCAACCCTACTGTACCTAATAACCTTGCTCTTATTCACATTTACTCTTAACTTTCTTCTTTCACACACTTTACCAAACTCAGTCACCAGCTTCTGCAGTTTCTCACATGAATCAGCCACCAACGCTGTAACATCAGCGAACAACAACTGACTCACTTCCCAAGCTCTCTTATCCACAACAGACTTCATACTTGCCCCTCTTTCCAAAACTCTTGCATTTACCTCCCTAACAACCCCATCCATAAACAAATTAAACAACCATGGACACATCACACACCCCTGCCGCAAACCTACATTCACTGAGAACCAATCACTTTCCTCTCTTCCTACTCGGACACATGCCTTACATCCTCGATAAAAACTTTTCACTGCTTCCAACAACTTGCCTCCCACACCATATATTCTTAATACCTTCCACAGAGCATCTCTATCAACTCTATCATATGCCTTCTCCAGATCCATAAATTATTATTTTATTATTATACTTTGTCGCTGTCTCCCGCGTTTGCGAGGTAGCACAAGGAAACAGACGAAAGAAATGGCCCAACCCCCCCCCCATACACATGTATATACATACGTCCACATACGCAAATATACATACCTACACAGCTTTCCATGGTTTACACCAGACGCCTCACATGCCCTGATTCAATCCACTGACAGCACGTCAACCCCGGTATACCACATCGCTCCAATTCACTCTATTCCTTGCCCTCCTTTCACCCTCCTGCATGTTCAGGCCCCGATCACACAAAATCTTTTTCACTCCATCTTTCCACCTCCAATTTGGTCTCCCTCTTCTCCTTGTTCCCTCCACCTCCGACACATATATCCTCTTGGTCAATCTTTCCTCACTCATCCTCTCCATGTGCCCAAACCACTTCAAAACACCCTCTTCTGCTCTCTCAACCACGCTCTTTTTATTTCCACACATCTCTCTTACCCTTACGTTACTCACTCGATCAAACCACCTCACACCACACATTGTCCTCAAACATCTCATTTCCAGCACATCCATCCTCCTGCGCACAACTCTATCCATAGCCCACGCCTCGCAACCATACAACATTGTTGGAACCACTATTCCTTCAAACATACCCATTTTTGCTTTCCGAGATAATGTTCTCGACTTCCACACATTCTTCAAGGCCCCCAGGATTTTCGCCCCCTCCCCCACCCTATGATCCACTTCCACTTCCATGGTTCCATCCGCTGCCAGATCCACTCCCAGATATCTAAAACACTTCACTTCCTCCAGTCTTTCTCCATTCAAACTCACCTCCCAATTGACTTGACCCTCAACCCTACTGTACCTAATAACCTTGCTCTTATTCACATTTACTCTTAACTTTCTTCTTCCACACACTTTTCCAAACTCAGTCACCAGCTTCTGCAGTTTCTCACATGAATCAGCCACCAGCGCTGTATCATCAGCGAACAACAACTGACTCACTTCCCAAGCTCTCTCATCCCCAACAGACTTCATACTTGCCCCTCTTTCCAAAACTCTTGCATTTACCTCCCTAACAACCCCATCCATAAACAAATTAAACAACCATGGAGACATCACACACCCCTGCCGCAAACCTACATTCACTGAGAACCAATCACTTTCCTCTCTTCCTACACGTACACATGCCTTACATCCTCGATAAAAACTTTTCACTGCTTCTAACAACTTTCCTCCCACACCATATATTCTTAATACCTTCCACAGAGCATCTCTATCAACTCTATCATATGCCTTCTCCAGATCCATAAATGCTACATACAAATCCATTTGCTTTTCTAAGTATTTCTCACATACATTCTTCAAAGCAAACACCTGATCCACACATCCTCTACCACTTCTGAAACCACACTGCTCTTCCCCAATCTGATGCTCTGTACATGCCTTCACCCTCTCAATCAATACCCTCCCATATAATTTACCAGGAATACTCAACAAACTTATACCTCTGTAATTTGAGCACTCACTCTTATCCCCTTTGCCTTTGTACAATGGCACTATGCACGCATTCCGCCAATCCTCAGGCACCTCACCATGAGTCATACATACATTAAATAACCTTACCAACCAGTCAACAATACAGTCACCCCCTTTTTTAATAAATTCCACTGCAATACCATCCAAACCTGCTGCCTTGCCGGCTTTCATCTTCCGCAAAGCTTTCACTACCTCTTCTCTGTTTACCAAATCATTTTCCCTAACCCTCTCACTTTGCACACCACCTCGACCAAAACACCCTATATCTGCCACTCTATCATCAAACACATTCAACAAACCTTCAAAATACTCACTCCATCTCCTTCTCACATCATCACTACTTGTTATCACCTCCCCATTTGCGCCCTTCACTGAAGTTCCCATTTGCTCCCTTGTCTTACGCACTTTATTTACCTCCTTCCAGAACATCTTTTTATTCTCCCTAAAATTTAGTGATACTCTCTCACCCCAACTCTCATTTGCCCTTTTTTTCACCTCTTGCACCTTTCTCTTGACCTCCTGTCTCTTTCTTTTATACATCTCCCACTCAATTGCATTTTTTCCCTGCAAAAATCGTCCAAATGCCTCTCTCTTCTCTTTCACTAATACTCTTACTTCTTCATCCCACCACTCACTACCCATTCTAATCAACCCACCTCCCACTCTTCTCATGCCACAAGCATCTTTTGCGCAATCCATCACTGATTCCCTAAATACATCCCATTCCTCCCCCACTCCCCTTACTTCCATTGTTCTCACCTTTTTCCATTCTGTACACAGTCTCTCCTGGTACTTCCTCACACAGGTCTCCTTCTCAAGCTCACTTACTCTCACCACCCTCTTCACCCCAACATTCACTCTTCTTTTCTGAAAACCCATACAAATCTTCACCTAAGCCTCTACAAGATAATGATCAGACATCCCTCCAGTTGCACCTCTCAGCACATTAACATCCAAAAGTCTCTCTTTCGCACGCCTGTCAATTAACACGTAATCCAATAACGCTCTCTGGCCATCTCTCCTACTTACATAAGTATACTTATGTATATCTCGCTTTTTAAACCAGGTATTCCCAATCATCAGTCCTTTTTCAGCACATAAATCTACAAGCTCTTCACCATTTCCATTTACAACACTGAACACCCCATGTATACCAATTATTCCCTCAACTGCCACATTACTCACCTTTGCATTCAAATCACCCATCACTATGACCCGGTCTCGTGCATCAAAACCACTAACACACTCATTCAGCTGCTCCCAAAACACTTGCCTCTCTTGATCTTTCTTCTCATGCCCAGGTGCATATGCACCAATAATCACCCACCTCTCTCCATCAACTTTCAGTTTTACCCATATTAATCGAGAATTTACTTTCTTACACTCTATCACATACTCCCATAACTCCTGTTTCAGGAGTATTGCTACTCCTTCCCTTGCTCTTGTCCTCTCACTAACCCCTGACTTTACTCCCCAGACATTCCCGAACCACTCTTCCCCTTTACCCTTGAGCTTCGTTTCACTCAGAGCCAAAACATCCAGGTTCCTTTCCTCAAACATACTACCTATCTCTCCATAAATGCTACATACAAATCCATTTGCTTTTCTAAGTATTTCTCACATACATTCTTCAAGGCAAACACCTGATCCAGACATCCTCTACCACTTCTGAAACCACACTGCTCTTCCCCAATCTGATGCTCTGTACATGCCTTCACCCTCTCAATCAATACCCTCCCATATAATTTACCAGGAATACTCAAACTTTTTTTTTTTTTTGCCGCTGTCTCCCGCGTTTGCGAGGTAGCGCAAGGAAACAGACGAAAGAAATGGCCCAACCCACCCCCATACACATGTATATACATACGTCCACACACGCAAATATACATACCTACACAGCTTTCCATGGTTTACCCCAGACGCTTCACATGCCCTGATTCAATCCACTGACAGCACGTCAACCCCGGTTTACCACATCGATCCAATTCACTCTATTCCTTGCCCTCCTTTCACCCTCCTGCATGTTCAGGCCCCGATCACACAAAATCTTTTTCACTCCATCTTTCCACCTCCAATCTGGTCTGCCACTTCTCCTCGTTCCCTCCACCTCCGACACATATATCCTCTTGGTCAATCTTTCATCAGTCATTCTCTCCATGTGCCCAAACCATTTCAAAACACCCTCTTCTGCTCTCTCAACCACGCTCTTTTTATTTCCACACATCCCTCTTACCCTTACGTTACTTACTCGATCAAATCACCTCACACCACACATTTTCCTCAAACATCTCAACAAACTTATACCTCTGTAATTTGAGCACTCACTCTTATCCCCTTTGCCTTTGAACAATGGCACTATGCACGCATTCCGCCAATCCTCAGGCACCTCACCATGAGTCATACATACATTAAATAACCTTACCAACCAGTCAACAATACAGTCACCCCCTTTTTTAATAAATTCCACTGCAATACCATTCAAACCTGCTGCCTTGCCGGCTTTCATCTTCCGCAAAGCTTTTATTACCTCTTCTCTGTTTACCAAATCATTTTCCCTAACCCTCTCACTTTGCACACCACCTCGACCAAAACACCCTATATCTGCCACTCTATCATCAAACACATTCAACAAACCTCCAAAATACTCACTCCATCTCCTTCTCACATCACCACTACTTGTTATCACCTCCCCATTTGCGCCCTTCACCGAAGTTCCAATTTGCTCCCTTGTCTTGCGCACTTTATTTACCTCCTTCCAGAACATCTTTTTATTCTCCCTAAAATTTAATGAAACTCTCTCACCCCAACTCTCATTTGCCCTCTTTTTCACCTCTTGCACCTTTCTCTTGGCCTCCTGTCTCTTTCTTTTATACATCTCAATTGCATTTTTTCCCTGCAAAAATCGTCCAAATGCCTCTCTCTTCTCTTTCACTAATAATCTTACTTCTTCATCCCACCACTCACTACCCTTTCTAATCAACCCACCTCCCACTCTTCTCATGCCACAAGCGTCTTTTGCGCAATCCATCACTGATTCCCTAAATACATCCCATTCCTCCCCCACTCCCCTTACTTCCATTGTTCTCACCTTTTTCCATTCTGAACTCAGTCTCTCCTGGAGCTTCCTCACACAAGTCTCCTTCCCAAGCTCACTTACTCTCACCACCCTCTTCACCCCAACATTCACTCTTCTTTTCTGAAAACCCATACAGATCTTCACCTTAGCCTCCACGAGATAATGATCAGACATCCCTCCCGTGACAAAGTATAGTATATATAAAAATACATAAGCATACACAGCCATATACATATATACTTTTCTTTTCTTTCTTTCATACTATTCGCCATTTCCCGCATTAGCAAGGTAGCGTTAAGAACAGAGGATGGGGACTGGGCCTCTGAGGGAATATCCTCACCTGGCCCCCGTCTCTGTTCCTTCTTTTGGAAAAAAAAAAAAAAAGTAAAAAAAAAAAAAAAATGAGAGGGGAGGATTTCCAACCCCCCGCTACCTTCCCTTTTAGTCACCTTCTACGACATGCAGGAAATACGTGGAAAGTATTCTTTCTCCCCTATCCCCAGGGATATACACATGTACATATTCATATTCGCTTGCCTTCATCCATCCCTAGTGTCATCCGCCCCACAGGGAACAGCATTGCCACCTGTGTCAGCGAGGTAGCGCCAGAAAAACAGATAAAAAAGGTCACAATCTTTCACATTCAATCTCTAGCTAACATGTGTAATGCAACGAAACCAGAGCTCCCTATCCATATTGAAGCCCCAAAGACGTTTCCATGGACTATCCAAGACATTTCACGTGCCCTGGTTCAGTCCACTGGCAGCACATTGACCCTGGTATACCACATCATTACAATTTACTCTATTCCTTGCACTCCTCTCACCCTCCTGTATGTTCAGGTTCCGATAACTCAAAATCATTTTCACTCCATCCTTCCACCTCCAATTTGGTCTCCCACATCTTGTTCCATCCACCTCTGACATATATATCCTCTTTGTCAAGCTTTCGTCACTCGTTCTCTCCATATGTCTAAACCATTTCAACACACCTTCTTTTGCTCTCTCAACCACACTCGTTTTATTACCACACCTCTCTCTTACCCTTTCATTACTTACTCGATCAAACTACCTCACACCATATACTGTCCTCAAACATTTCATTTCTAACACATCCACCCTCCTCTGTACAATTATATCTATAGCCCATGCCTCGCAACTATATAAAATTGTTGGAACTACTATTCCTTAAAACATACCCATTTTTGCTCTTAGAGATAACGTTCCCTTTTTCCACATATTCTTCATTGCTCCCAGAGCCTTTGCCCTCCTTCCCCAACTAATGATTCATTTCTACTTCCATAGTTCCATTTGCTACTAAGTCCACTCCCAGATACCTAAAACACCTCACTCCCTCCAATTTTTCTCCATTCAAACTTGCATCCCAACTACCCTGCAGAACCAAATAACCTTGATATTATTCACATTTACTCTCAACTTTCTCCTTTTCTATGCTCTTCCAAACTCAGTAACCAACTTCTGTAGTTTCACTTGAATCAGCCACCAGTGCTCTATCACTGGCAAAAAAACACCTGACTCACTTTCCAGGTCCTCTCATCCCCAACAGACTGCATAATTGCCCCTCTCTCCAAACCTCTTGCATTTACCTCACTAACCATCCTATCCATAAACAAATCAAACAGCCATGGGGACATCACATACCCCTGCCATAGACCGACCTTCACTGGAAACCAATCATTCTCCTCTCTTCCTACTCATACACATGTCTTACACTCTTGATCAAAACTTCTCCCTGTTTCTAGCAGCTTACCTCCCACACCATATACTCTTAAGATCTTCCACAAAGCATCTCTTATCAACTCTACCATATGCCTTTTCCAGATCCATAATTGCCACATACAAATCCATCTGAGTATTTCTGACACACTATTCACAGCAAATACCTGAACCACACATCCACTAACACTTCTGAAACCAAATTGATCCTCCCCAATCTGATAATCTGTACATGCCTTCACCCTCTCAGTCAATACTCTCCCAGGTATACTCAACAACCTCATGCTAATGTACTTTGAACAGTCACCTTTATCCCCTTTGCATTCCACCAATCCTCAGGCACTTCATCATGATTTATACATACAATGAATATCCTTATCAACCAGTCAACAACACAGTCATCACCTTTCTTAATAAATTCAACTGCAATACCACCCAATCCCACCAACTTACTGGATTTTGTCTTCTGCAAGGCTTTCACCACCTCTCCTCTTTTGAGCAAACCACTCTCCGTGACTCTCTCACTTTGTACACAGCACAGACCTAAACACCATACATCTACCACTCATCATCAAACACATTTAACAATCCTTCAAAATACTTACTCCATTACTACCAGTTATTATTTCCCTTTCTCCTCATTTCAGTGATGTCCCCATTAGTTCTCTTGTCTTTCACACATCATTTACCTCCTTCCAAAATATCTTTTCATTCTCCCAAAAGTTTAATGATACTCTCCCCCAACTCTCATTTCTGCCTCTTTTTCAACCTTTCTCTTGACATCCTGCCTCTTTCTCTTATACATTTCCCAAACATTTGCACTCCTTCCTTGTAAGTACCACCCAAACACCTCTCTTTTCTCATTCAATAGCAACTTTACTTTGTCACAACACTCACTACCCTAATTTTAATCTGCCTACCTCCCACCTTTCACATGCCACATGCATCTCTTGCATATGCCTCACCCACTCCCCTCACCTCATTTGCTCTCACCTTTTTCCATTCTACACTCAATCTCATGGTATTTCCACAAAAGTCTCTTTTTCCCAAGCTCACTTACTCTCACTACTCTCTTCTCCCCAACAGAGTCTACTCTTTTTTGAAAACCTCAACAAATCTTCATCCTTGCCTCCACAAGTGAGTGATCAGAGATCCTACCAGCAGCTTCTTTTGGCACACTTACATCCAAAAGGTTCTCTTCTACATGCCTAACAAGTATTCCATTTTAGTCACAAGTAGCACAATTCTACCTAAAATAACGACAGTGCAACTATGTCAAGTTAGGTGATCAACTATTAAACAATGTGGGTAACTTTACCAAGTCTCTATCCAACTAAATTTCACACAATAAAACCACCTTCTCAAATGAAAACACTTTACATTTATTCCATATTTTATCTGAAGCTCCATTCACATTTGAGCAACAGAAGAGGGATCAATGCAGAGAGACTCGCATTTCTCACAAACACATCCTCAAGAGCATAAAAATGATATGGGCTTTCACACTTACATAAGAACTTAATTCTTTAACTTCATTTGAATGTGATTCATCATGTAAGAGTCTTCATTCACAGCTCCACTTCCACATCCCAAATCAATTCCATCGCACAAAAGGAGTCAATTTCTAAATTTTCAAAAGAAAATGAAATTCTGAGGCATTTTCTATATAAAGCAGCATACGGAGTCTCTTAATGAAGTTAGTTAGCTTTGGTTATGACTTATAAAAGAATTTAAGCTAAGCTTAGACACTTAACAATGAATACCCAGGAATTTTTCAATGTACATTAAAGCTAACTTCAAAAATTTTGCTTCTTTCAACATCCAAGACAAATACAACAAATAAATACAAAAAATTAATTTCTTCTACATTTCTACTCAGATCCGTTCTTACCTATAATGGTTGGTTTGCGATTATCAGTCATGCTCTTTTCAAGGATACATTCCTGGGCCTGTGCCAGAGCTACATTATACATGAAAATTAATAATGTTGGGCTCAGGTCAGACTCTCTTGGTTGAGGATAAGTTTCCCGCAGGTGCTGTAAATCAAAGAGGAACCAATTATTCTACATCTTCAGACTCAATGAAGTTCATATAAATTGATAACACACTGCTGGAAATAAAAAGATGCTGTTAACAACAAACTAAAATTTCGAACCTCGAAATGTTCATTTTCATTATGTTACATGTATCTCTCTTGGCTTCTTATATCTTAACCTAAATGTAGATATTCAACAGACCAAAATGTATTCTTCTACTTCTACACCAATGTAATGTGCCCAAGGTCTACTTAACCCATTTTAGATCCCAGTTCTCTGACAGCGAAAGTGTATACCTCTTGCTAGTAAATATGAGGAAGCGATGGTTTAGTGCATTAAACATGACAGCTAGAAGATGGATGTGAGTGGACACGGCCTTTCTTCATCTCTTCCTAGCACTATCTTGCTAATATGAAAAACAGCAACCAAGTGCAAAAAATATATGTCTATCTACATACATACACATGAGAAAAGTTACCTGAAAAGCCCAGGCTGCACACTGAAAGTGTGTACAACTAATTTTCATGCCATCAGGGGTATTTCTAGCATCCATGGCACCAAGGTCTGTGTGTAGGGCTCCTATGTTATACAGGATGCATGCCATCTCATATTTGATGTCTGTCACATTATACACTACACTTGAGTATATATCATACCTGTAACAAAATATATAAGAAATATTCTAGTGGGAAATTACAAAAATTGGAATCTATAACATTAAGAAAAAGAGCAAAATGAACTCCATTACAGTGAAGTACATTATTAGATTTTTCATGAATTCAGCACTGTCATTAAATCTCCCAAAATGATACTATGCACTGATGTATGAAATAACCCATCTAGAGAACACTTTGTTCAAATACAGAACATCCTGTGGGATCTTGATTAAAAATATGACTTGAAAATCATAAGAGGTCTTGCAATGAGATGAATATACTTACATCATGATGGATAGCCCATTCAGATTTCTAACTATTTCTATTGTACATTCGTGATGCACGTGAAATTCCACATACGACACTCTTAACCTTCATTACAGGACCACCGCCAATCACAAGTAACCAAACTAAGACCATAGTCATGCACATTACTTCATTGTCAAAACATTTGGGCTTGGATTCATGCTCAGAGGGTACCCTAATCTAAAGTCTGAAAAAACACTTCATCCACAGTTAACTAGTTATCTTACCAATTAAATGTTACAGCAATCGCAGGGTTTTCAGTGATTGGGAACCGAGATAAGAGGAAGTGAAGCTGGCAGTAATATTTTTTGAGTGTGGAACATCCGGTAAAATCATGTGGAACATGGGTAGCACTGGCCCGCAGAGCCTCCAGCTCATGGATTTCTGTACTGTAGCTCTCTGGATCTTCATTGTAATGGTCACGTATATACTGAAATACAAAATTAATACTGTCCATCAATATAACCTACACAATAAACACATCTCCAGGTATGTTAACAGCTTTTATCTAAGATATACAGGTGAATCTGCAAACAACTAAAAATGTAATAGGGAATATCTGGAAGACTTGGTAAAATACAAGCATAAATCTGTCTAAAAACATGACTTGGGACTGAAGGGATAGAAAAAAGGAACTGGAGGAAACCACAAATTGGATGAGCAAAAATAAATACAAGTTGAGTATCCCTTATCTGAAATGCCTGTGACCAGAAGTTGCAGATTTTGAATTTCTTCAGATTTTGGAGTACATGCATATACATAATGAGTTATGGAAAAGAGGATGGTATGGAAACAAATGGGTTAGAGGTGAGACATACCTCAACAATTCGAGTGTTAAATGGTCATCCTCAGGAGATACTGATTCCAGCATTCAACAGGGATATATTTCCAGCAAGTGATGGCCACCTGGTTGGACACCTTGGCATGTCGCTTTCTGATTGGGTCACTTGTCCTGCTACCTCCACTTATTCACAGCAATCTCTGCTGCCTGATGCGACCAGCAGATGAACCCAGACCTTGCGTTAAGGTTGTCTTTGGTAGCGACGTAAACCACTTCTAATGTCTTATTTGTTTGCTTAGGCCCTTGTGCAGTATTCTCGCCTTGTCCCACTACACGGATTTGCAGCGATTAGTTCCACTGTTTACATCGTGCTGAGACTTACAAGATGTAAACAAAGCAGAACTCATTGCTACAAATCCATGTACTAGGATGAGGCAAGAATACTTCACAAGAGCCTAAGCAAACAAATGAGACATTAGAAGCAGTTTACATCACTACCAAAGACAATGTTAACACAAGATATGATTTCATCTGCTAGTCATGTCAGGCAGCAGAGATCGCTGTGAGCAAGTGGAGGCAGCAGGATAAGTGATCCAATTAGAGGGCAACAAGCCAAGGCATGCGAGTGGGTGACCATCACTTGCTGGGGAATATGGACCCGCCGAATGCTGGAATCAGTATCTCCTGAGGAGGACTGTTGAATGGTTAAAACATTGAGGTATGTCTTAGCTCTAACTCATTTGTTTCCATACCATCCTGTTTTCCACATTTAACATGATGGATGATAGATAATGGGATATCTTGGGGATGGGACCCGAGTCTAAACACAAAATCCATTTGTTTCACATATACCTTATACACATAGCCTGAGGGTAATCTATACAACATTTTTATCAATCTTGTGCATGAAAAAGTTTGTGTAAACTGAACCATCAGAAAGCTAAGGTGTCACAACCACAGCATTTTAGATAGCTTTTTTATGTTTCCTCCCAAGTTATCTGCCTCATTACAATCGTTTTTGTCTTAGGAGTCTCTCTTTGATTCTATCAACTGTTGATTTTTTGTTCTGCTATGAATCCACACTGCTCTAGTCCTTCAAGAAGTCCATCACACTTTTTACCATGGTGTCTACTGGCACTTTTTCTGCAGTGTTAACAAAGTTATCTTCAACTACTCTTATCATGATCACCTTCATTCAGAACCATTTCAGCTATTTCACTATCAGTCAGTAAATGAAGAACTGAAGCCTCGTTATCTGCAGGCCTTTTTGACATTTTCAATAATATCTTTGAACCACGGAGCAGAGAATACGCAAAAAACACAGATTAATGTATGTGGGTCTGGTGGTGATGACAGTTTGTAACAAACAAGCGCCAACAAAGCATCAGAGCCCAGCATAGGCAAGTGAGGTTTGGTGTGGAATATTCCACTTGTACCATTGTGTCACCACTCAAAGCTTCAGATTTTGTAACATTTTGGATTTAGGATTTTTGGATTGGGGATGCTCAACCTGTATACACCTATATCAAAGAACAATGATGATTAAAAGCATGGATATTGAATTTCTGAAACTAGAGGTGGAATGCCTTAAAAATTGGTGCAGAGTGAATCTCATATTCTGATGAATCTGAGTCAACAAAACAGTACAGTGGTTACTTAAGCAACCCCAGAACTACTTTTATGGAGTTCCTAACAGCCTTGAAGCACAAACAAGTTAAGGTGGCTCATTCGGGGGAGGGAAGATCCCTAGCAATGCTTTAATCCTTTCTATTCACTATCAATGAAACACTCGAGACAGAAGAATGTTGAGGTGGGTTACTTAGAGGAAAGGTCCTTATTGTTGCTTTCATTTTCTGTTCACTGATAATGAAACAGCCACAATAAAGGTGAGTTACTCAGGGTAGGAAAGGTTCTTATCAATGCTTTAATCCTTTCCGTTCCCTGACAATGAAACAACCAAGTCAAAGGTGTGTCAATAAGTGAAGGGTACGCAAGGCCTGATGAGTAGTTCAACCCTTTCAGATCACTGACAGTGAAAAAGCCATGTTGAAGGCAGGTTACTTAGGGTAGGAAAGGTCCTTGTCAATGCTTTAATGCTTTCTGTTCACTGACAATGAAACAGCCATATCAAAGGTGACTTCCCAATCAAGGAGCTGCCACTTGCAGGCAGTCTGGGAACATCATTAAAATAAAACTTAAGGATCATTAGGGTGTTGACTTAATAGTTATGTATGGTGTTCCTAATACTTTTGATATTAATGATAATGGAGTCAAGAATATGAAGTTCATGAAACCCACATGACCAAGAAGGAACAACTAAACTCATCTTCCACCTCTCCAATAACCACAGTGGAAGCAAAATCTTTGTCTCAATAATTCTCCTGGCATCAAGTCCCTTTAACCTTCCCTTTCTCTATCCTAAAGTTGCTACCCCCTCTCTATTCTATAAGCAATATCCTGATCATTGCTTTTGTTAGCTGCATGTGTCCCTATCTCCATGGTTTGGACTTTTGGCATGGATGTGGCTGCTGTTTACTACAGTTTCTGTGTGAGAACCACTTTGGTACTGGGTGTTATGATACTTCCTTCTTCCCTTGAATAGCTATGCTGTGGATTTCTCCTCCTTCTTTGGACTTTTCCTCTTCATGAAACATTCATTCCTTTATCAGTAAGGTCTACAAACAGCTTCCAGAGCCCTGATTCATTCCTACTTTCTTTTCTTTTACACTTTTTTGTTTCACCCATGACAGCCTTTACTGGGACATGTTTTGCCTAAGCCATGTCATTTACTAAAAAAAATCTGAGATAACAAGTTAATAAAAATCTTCAGTTGAAAGTCATTATGGCAAAATAAGTAGCACCAACAAGCTGTGTTAAGGGAGTCTGGAAGAAGTGAGAGTTTCTGGATCCATGTTAGAAGCATATCAGAATCTCACCTGACTTAACCCAAAAGGAAACTTAGAATGGGACAAATGATCAAGGCAAAGTGAAGTAAAGAACAAGAAAATAGATAATAAAGGTATTGGTATTTTCACTTTATCTTATATTTGATCGTCATTTCCTGCATCAGCGAGGTAGCACCAGGAAACAAAGAACATTCTATCCACTCATATACACATACTTATCTATACATAATCACTGTTTCCTGCATCAGTGAAGTAGTGTCAGGAAACAGATGAAGAACGGCCCATCCACTCACATACGCGTATATATACATAAGTGACCACATACACACACACATACATATGCATATTAACATATACATAAATGTACATACATATATGCAGACACATACATACACATGTACATATTCATACTTGCTTGTCTTCATCCATTCCTGTTGCTACCCTGCCCCACAGGAAACAACATCATCACCCCTGTGACAGCGAGGTAGTGCCAGAAAAGCAGACAAAAAAGGCCACATTTGTTCACACTCAGTCTCTAGCTGTCATGAGTATTACACAAAACACTGAATGATAAAATAGATTTGAGTATGAGCAAAGAGAATAAAAGTAGACAGTTTAAGGCATTTGGTATTTATACATACTCTATGGTGTAGATATTCATACCATAGAGGGTCATTGCTTTGATGAAATAAGTCCCAAAAGCACTCCTACCATTGATCTAACGCATGATTTAATAAGCAGATATCCTCCTGTATATCTACTTCCTTCACTTACTATTTTCTCTTCTTTCTTTTGGTCTTTTCTCCAAAGTAGTCTTTCATTCTCTAACAAATTTTCATTCTTTTCTTCCACTGAATTCATCAGCTTTTTCTTTCCTTCAATCATCCATAAACCTCATATTTTTCATCCTGTTCCTAAAAGTTTGCAAATTCTTCAGCATACTTTATAAGCGTCATCATCTTGTTTTTTGAGGCCTTTTTTTTTTTACCTATTTGTTCTACAACAAACTGCCACCTCTTTTCACTTGATTTTTTCAATAAATTACCATTTCGGACATGAGCCAGTTTGAAGGTTGAAATTGTGTTTTTGTGATGGGTTTTGATGTGTTCTGCAAGATTCTGACCTTCATTTCTACCCTAAACTTAAAATCCCTAAGTTCACTTGATGTCAGAACCAATAATAACACCAAATTCTCTTGCCACAAACATCTGCTGCCCCCATGATACTCCCCGTAAAGTAGCACCAGAATCTTTCAACACTATCTTCACCTTTGTCTCCTCTCTTTTTCTGGTAGTACAGTCTTAGGTTCTATTTATTCAATCTCTACTGCCACCATCATCTCATCTATTTCCTATCCTTCCCTATGAATAGCATATATCCACCGTGTCTTTATCATTTTTTTGTTCCTATATAATGGCTCAAATTCAACAACAATCCCCTACCTTTGCCTCCAACACTTTCCTTACGATTCCTTTCCCTTTTACCACAACTTATCGATGCCTTTTGTTCAATCCTTATCCTATCTCTTTTCCATCTATGACTATGAATGACTATATTCAAAGCAATTATCTGTCAAAATGATGTTTCTCTCAGCACAAAAATCAACCAGAAACTTATCATTTGCCGTCACACCTGATACTGTACTCCCCACCTTTCACTTTCTCATCCATACTTTTGCATTCATGTGGCTCATATTATCACTTTCTCCCAATCTGATACCTTCACATACACTTATCTGGAAATATTTCTACTTTAACCCTTATCCCTTCATTTCCCTACTTAATAAGACCAACGGGCACAAATAAACACATCAGTCCTTCTCGGTCATGCATTCCACACATTTCCCTAACAAACACAAACATATTTTTCCTCCTCAATTATGCATTCCACCCATAATTTTGGATTCATCCATCCATATCTATGTGGGAGGTTGAGAAAGGTTTACATAGCTTCTGTTGACTTTGTACAAGCATTTTAATATCCAAAGTTACCTGAGATGAGGGAGGGGGTAAACTTAGCTTTTTTGATGCATATAAACTTGAATTTCAGTAAAGTACATCAACTTATATCTTAATTGAAATATAAATCAACAGGGATGAAACTCAGTTCAGCCAAGAAGAAAAGTAATTATGGTGATTTCACAGTTTCCATCCTATAGTGATTTTCTGATGAGAGATTACATATAAATATATATCTTAATCTAGTGAATTAACCCAACCAAGGGGATGCATGTTCCTAGCAGAGGAAATCTACAAATCTACAGACTGCATAGAACAGAAATGTCATAGTTTCTATGGAACAATAACTGTCTAAAAATACAGCAAATACACATATCAGTTATAGCCTCACAAGGGATGACATACCTGAAGTTATTTTCTGACATCCAACTGTGTTGTGTGATTCAATAATCAAAACCCTCGCTCTCCTAATACAAAGAGAAGAAACACCCTAAACAACGCTATACAAAGCTTCTTAGTCATCCCTTGTTCAATGATCACGAGTTGTACTGGGGTGGGAGGGGGTTTACATAGTAGAAATAGTAATAGACGTGACAATCATTACAGTCCTCTAAAATCCATCCCTCACAAGTCTATGGCCAATGCACACGGCAATGCACACCAGTGCCTTCATTTATTTCTCTAAGGCCAATGTATTCTTCTGCTTTATACATTTTCCTTCATAGAACAAAAACATTGTCATCTCGCACTTCCCCCCCAAGAGACGGTGACCGCAACTCGCTGCCTTATTTAACTCGTAAGTCCTTACTGAAGGCCTCCCCGTGCGAGCGAGAAGCATCAGCGTGAATTAAGAGAAGACCTAAGTCTTACCTGTCTTAATTTAGGTCCAAATTCAACGCTTTCGGCACTAGATTTCAGTTCAAAGCCTAGCATAGGCAGCCGAGGTACTGCCTCCATTTTCAATGTCAACAAGTTCCAATAATTCTAGGAGCATCGGTGACATTTTACATTCCTTATCTAATATTACAAAACTAAAAAAATCGTAACTATTCCATAAAACGAATTAAAAAATTATAAAAGTCTTATGATGAATATCTAGTTATAAATTATATCATTTCTAGAATATTATATTTTTTGAAGACTTTATAGGTCTTTTGGAATATCTAGCTGTACCCTAACAATCAGGTGACCGACACTCAGAAGTGTGACAAGTCAGACCTTCTTCTAATATCTTAATTATTTCTGAGGTTGATCCATTCTCACCTCAAACCCTTGATGTATTTCAAGTACGTCGACTTTATCTACTTGTATTTCACTCATAGACTTTCTGTCATTGTGTAGATAACGTTATTATTGGCCATTTACGAAATGAAAAAAAAAGAGGTCGCCTTTTTTATATTAATTACATATTTGCATGGATTTAATCCACCATAATTGAGTAGATTGAGGTAGAATTGATGTGTAGAATGTGATTTATTGAGTATTTGTATTTTTCATTTATCCCAAGGAGTGACGTGTTGGGTCAGTCCACTGACACATCCCATCTTTAATGCATTTCCTTCATAGGAGGAATAGAAAATGGCTCATGAGTTTCCCACATTGTCTTGAGACTTTGTGGCACATTGGAGGATAAGAATATATCTTGTGAATAAACTAAGTACATATTTGATGACTGGATGAGGAGATATTCATATAAATATTCTTGTAGACGCGAGGAAAGAGATGGAAATAAATGGCTGAATGTGTAGAATTTCCATCATGGAAATCAAGGATTAAGATTTTAATAATTGGGATTCATAGACATCCCAAGGTGGGATTAGACGCAGGTTAAATGAAAATCCTTCGCACGTTGCAGGTGCCATGTCTCCAATGCATACTGATCAATATGGCATTTGCATATCGCGTCAGCTGGTGGGGGTTAGGGGGGGATTTACAAGCCCCACTAATTACTTTGAGGGAAGTGGGGGGGTTGCCATAGTTAGGATAGCCTTGTGAAATCCCACTAATTACTTTGAGGGAAGTGGGGGGTTGCCATAGTTAGGAATGCCTTGTGAAATCCCACTAATTTAAGGGAAGTGGGGGGTTGCCATAGTTAGGATAGCCTTGTGAAATCCCACTAATTACCTTGAGGGAAGTGGGGGGTTGCCATAGTTAGGAATGCCTTGTGAAATCCCACTAATTACTTTGAGGGAAGTGGGGGGGTTGCCATAGTTAGGAATGCCTTGTGAAATCCCACTAATTACTTTGAGGGAAGTGGGGGGTTGCCATAGTTAGGAATGCCTTGTGAAATCCCACTAATTTAAGGGAAGTGGGGGGTTGCCATAGTTAGGATAGCCTTGTGAAATCCCACTAATTACTTTGAGGGAAGTGGGGGGTTGCCATAATTAGGAATGCCTTGTGAAATCCCACTAATTACTTTGAGGGAAGTGGGGGGGTTGCCATAGTTAGGAATGCCTAGTGAAATCCCACTAATTACTTTGAGGGAAGTGGTAGGTTGCCATAGTTAGGAATGTCTTTTACTTACAAGTCCCACTAATCATTTTGAGGGAAGTGGGGGTTGCCATAGTTAGGAATGCCTTTTACTTACAAGTGCCACTAATTACTTTGAGGGAAGTGGGGGGTTGCCATAGTTAGGAATGCCTTGTGAAATCCCACTAATTACTTTGAGGGAAGTGGGGGGGTTGCCATAGTTAGGAATGCCTTGTGAAATCCCACTAATTACTTTGAGGGAAGTGGGGGGTTGCCATAGGAATGCCTTGTGAAATCGTATATAACAACTTGACAAGTCCCTCTAATTACTTTGAGGGAAGTGGGGGTTGCCATAGTTAGGAATGTCTTGTGAAATCATGTATAACAACTTGACAAGTCCCACTAATTACTTTGAGGGAAGTGGGGGTTGCCAAAGTAGTGCCTTGTGAAATCCCACTAATTACTTTGAGGGAAGTGGGGGTTGCCATAGTTAGGAATGCCTTGTGAAATCCCACTAATTACTTTGAGGGAAGTGGGGGTTGCCATAGTTAGGAATGCCTTGTGAAATCCCACTAATTACTTTGAGGGAAGTGGGGGTTGCCATAGTTAGGAATGCCTTGTGAAATCATATATAATAACTTGACAAGTCCCACTAATTACTTTGAGGGAAGTGGGGGTTGCCATAGTTAGGAATGCCTTGTGAAATCATATATAATAACTTAAGTCCTACTAATTACTTTGAGGGAAGTGGGGGTTGCCATAGTTAGGAATGTCTTGTGAAATCATGTATAACAACTTGACAAGTCCCACTAATTACTTTGAGGGAAGTGGGGGGTTGCCATAGTTAGGAATGCCTTGTGAAATCCCACTAATTACTTTGAGGGAAGTGGGGGTTGCCATAGTTAGGAATGCCTTGTGAAATCATATATAATAACTTGACAAGTCCCACTAATTACTTTGAGGGAAGTGGGGGTTGCCATAGTTAGGAATGCCTTGTGAAATCATATATAATAACTTGACAAGTCCCACTAATTACTTTGAGGGAAGTGGGGGTTGCCATAGTTAGGAATGCCTTGTGAAATCCCACTAATTACTTTGAGGGAAGTGGGGGGTTGCCATAGTTAGGAATGCCTTGTGAAATCATATATAATAACTTGACAAGTCCCACTAATTACTTTGAGGGAAGTGGGGGTTGCCATAGTTAGGAATGCCTTGTGAAATCATATATAATAACTTGACAAGTCCCACTAATTACTTTGAGGGAAGTGGGGGTTGCCATAGTTAGGATTGCCTTGTGAAATCATATATAATAACTTAAGTCCTACTAATTACTTTGAGGGAAGTGGGGGTCGCCATAGTTAGTAATGCCTTGTGAAATCGTATATAATAACTTGACAAGTCCCACTAATTACTTTGAGGGAAGGGGGGGTTGCCATAGTTAGGAATGCCTTGTGAAATCGTATATAATAACTTGACTAGTCCCACTAATTACTTTGAGGGAAGTGGGGGTTGCCATAGTTAGGAATGCCTTGTGAAATCATATATAACAACTTGAGGGTAAAATGGACTTCATTCATATATATCTCACTCTATTCATATCAATGTCAGTTGGTTAGATTATGCGTAAGTAGATTTGCATATACGCATTGAGGATATAAATTCAGTACCTGATCTTGATTTTGCTCATTCATTTCACAGTTTTAGAAGTCTCTTAGATATGAACTTCCTAATTATAAAGAAGAGATGTTCACTAAAATGGTCATGGTGCTTCCCACTTCATATAGCGTTCATTTTGGCTTTCACGACCATTGAAAGAATTGAAAGAAATCCTGACGTAGATTTGTCTTAAGGATATATATATATATATATATATATATATATATATATATATATATATATATATATATATATATATATATATACGAATAAAGTGTATATGAACGCGCACCTTCATAGAACATAAAAAGTTCCAGTCAGGTTCGGTAAAACGCTATCAGCTGGCTATGTGTTATGTTCGGAAACAACCGATAGACCCCGTTGCTCACCATTGTGAGACGAAGGGTATCCGAGTACTTAGTATTTCGAATAGTTGATTCTTATTATACAGTCCCTTAACCTAGCGGTTAGCATGCCAGTCTCTTGTACAAGGGGTCTCAGGTTCGATCCTGGCTGTTGGAGCTTTGTATGATATATATATATATATATATATATATATATATATATATATATATATAGCAATATATCTTCCATCTAACCTTCTAAAGTTGTCAATGAAAATTTCTTTAATATGGTATGTTTCCATTCAATGACATCATACGTAATTAATCTGGTAATTGAATTAATTAACTTCCTGATACATCATTACCTTTTTAGATACAGCAAGATTACAGATGATTTACCCTCAGAACAAAAGTGAAACTATTTGAAAAAATGAATAATAAAAGGCATGGAAAATTTCGAGGCCAAAAATGATGTAATTTTATTCATATATATTTTGTGTGAAGTTGATGAACTCGAGAAACGGGTAATTACGAAGCGGGTCTTATACAAATATTCAGGGATTTATATATATTAAAACTATAAAGTCACTTTGAAGCCATGGAGCTAAGTAAACTTGACACTTTAATCATAAATTGATATGAATGATAAATGTGTTTAACTTTCAATACAAAAGGCTTACGCATCAAATATTTCTCCACCACTTCTAGAATAAGAAGAGGAACACTTGCCCTTCCTTAAATCACCACACCCGTTGCGTAATTCATTTAATTTAATGGTAAAAATAAAGAAATAAATTAGGCTCAATCAGCTCCCGGTGAGGAGGCGACACCATGTGTTGTTGTTGACAGCGTTGTCTGGCAACTGTCGCCTACCAGGACTCGAACCGAGCCCAGATCCGTCAGTCAGTGCTTGACCCTAGGGAAGTGCGTATATTCTGTGCCTTGACCATATTCCCGTCACATGTGAGAGACGCGCGTATATATATATTTTTTTCCTCCATGAAATCATGGCCGACTTTGTGCGACATGTGTGAGTATCCATAGGCGATCCTACATATGTAAGTTGCAGACGTGACAGAGAATATGTGTAATAATGACATATTCCAATTGTCATATGTGGAATAATCCATAATATATAACAAAATATATATATAGTGTGTGTATATAGGGAGGAATATAATGATAATTATAAGAGTGATTTAAGAGCTGCTTGACTATATATATATATATATATACATATATATATATATATATATATATATATATATATATATATGGAAAGCTGTGTAGGTATGTATATTTGCGTGTGTGGACGTGTGTATGTACATGTGTATGGGGGGGTTGGGCCATTTCTTTCGTCTGTTTCCTTGCGCTACCTCGCAAACGCGGGAGACAGCGACAAAGTATAAAAAAAAAAAAAAAAAAAAAAAAAAATATATATATATATATATATATATATATATATATATATATATATATATATATACGGTTTTTGCACCTTTATATGGTTATAAAGGGGAAGTCTCTCTCTCTCTCTCTCTCTCTCTCTCTCTCTCTCTCTCTCTCTCTCTCTCTCTCTCTCTCACCATGATAATCAAGGTAGAATCACATATTGGTCATTTGGTGATGGCAGTTCGAGTGAGAACTTTAATATTGGTGGTGATTTGAGCCACAAAATGGGTTTGTGGTGGCTGGGGATTTGATTTGATATTTGGCTATGAGATATGATCATATTTTATGCCTAGGGTCATTATGTAATTAGTTTGCATCAGGTTTCAACACACGCTTTTTTTTTTGTTTCGTTTGGCCAACACCATTAGAAATTGTGTCGTGTTAATACATTAGACGTATGTAAATGAGACAATGTGGACTACATTGCAATATTGGATGTTGACAGAGGCAGCCAGCGAGCCAGGGAGGCCAAGCCAGGTTAGGTTAGGTTAGGTTAGGTTGGCTTGGATCCCAATGGATTTTTCCTTGGTTTCCTTGTGACCTTTGAACGATTCTGATGACCATTTGCTCCTCAGCTCTCTCTCTCTCTCTCTCTCTCTCTCTCTCTCTCTCTCTCTCTCTCTCTCTCTCTCTCTCTCTCTCTCTCACCATGGAAAATCAATGTTGGAATTACATATTGGAATTAGGTGATAGTAATTATGTTGGAGGGTTTAATTGTGGTGGTGATTGAGCCACGAGATGGATTGGTTAAACCATGAAATGGATTGATTAAACCACGAAATGGATTGATTAAGCCAGGAAATGGATTGGTTAAGCCATGAAATGGATTGGTTTAGCCATGAAATGGATTGGTTAAGCCATGAAATGGATTGATTAAACCACGAAATGGATTGATTAAGCCAGGAAATGGATTGGTTAAGCCAGGAAATGGATTGGTTTAGCCATGAAATGGATTGGTTAAGCCAGGAAATGGATTGGTTAAGCCATGAAATGGATTGATTAAACCACGAAATGGATTGATTAAGCCAGGAAATGGATTGGTTAAGCCAGGAAATAGATTGGTTAAGCCAGGGAATGGATTGGCTAAGCCAGGAAATGTGTATGTAGATGCTGGGTATTTTTGTGGTATGAGGTTTGATAAGGTTGTTATGTATTTGTTCTAAGTATCAGGCTTCAACACACGCCTTTTCACATTTGGCACACACTTAGAAATGGTATATTATTAATGAAAGCCTTGCGGTAGATGAAATCCGGCAAGGCGGCGGGTTTGGGTGATATTGCAATTGAACTGATTATGAAAAGAGGGTGACTGTGTTGTTGATTGGTTGATAAGGATTACCATTGTATGTATTGATCATGGTGAGATGCATGAGAACTGGCTGAATACATGCATTGTGCCACTGTATAAAGGCAAAGGTGATAAAGGTGAGTGTTCAAATTACAGAGGTATAAGTTTGTTGAGTATACCTGGTAAGTTCTGTGGGAGGGTATTGATCGAGAGGGTGAAGGTATGTACAGAGCATCAGACTGGGGAAGTGGAGCAGTGTGGTTTCAGAAGTGGTAGAGGATGTGTGGGTCAGGTGTTTGCTTTGAAGAATGTGTGATAGAAGTACTTAGCAAAATATGGATTTGTATGTGGCATTTATTGATCTGGAGAAGGCATATGATAAGGTTGACAGAGGTGCTTTGTAGAAGGTCTTAAGAATATACGATGTGGGAGGAAAGCTGCTAGAAGCAATGAGAAGTTTTACTCAAGGATGTAAGGCATGCGTACGAGTAGGAAGGAAGAGAGGTGAATGGTTCCAAATGAAGATTAATCTGTGGCAGGGGTGTTTGCTGTCTCTGATCACTATAGTATGGCTTTCGTAAGGCGAGATGCCACAGGTGATATTCTTTCTATCTTACTAATGTCTGGTCATCATCCCTGAAAGATTTTAGAGAGTAATATGTAGTTGCCCTTGACATATCTAAGGCTTTGGACAGGATGCGCCACATCGGGGGGTCTCATCTTTAAGCTGCCCTCTTTTAGCATCTCTCCCTCACTTTGCTCCATCATATCTAGCTTCCTCTCTGGCCGATCTGTCTCTGTGATTTTCTCCATCAACAGCAGTGTTCCTCAAGGTCCTATCCTGTCCCCTATACTTTTTCTCCCTTTTTTTTGCCAACGATTTCCTCTCCACAAATATTCCAGTGCACTCATAGGCTGACGACTCAACCACCTCATTCATCCATATTCTTCAATTCTGATCCTTCTGTCACTCGATCTGCATCTCAGTGTGGTCATCTGTGCAGACTTCTATATATCCAGCTGGTAACCATATGAGTTCTCACTGAGTGGCCTGTGAAGTATAGGTGTGTAATCATGGCTAGGCTATGATTTTTTTTCTCTCGACAGGCTATAATTTTTGGCTAGGCTATGATTTTTTTCTCTCGATAGGCTATAATTTTCGGCTAGGCTATGATTTTTTTTCTCTCGACAGGCTATAATTTTTGGCTAGGCTATGATTTTTTTTCTCTCGATAGGCTATAATTTTCGGCTAGGCTATGATCTTTCTTTCGATAGGCTATAATTTTCGGCTAGGCTATGATTTTTTTTTTTCTCTCGATAGGCTATAATTTTTGGCTAGGCTATGATTTTTTTTCTCTCTCGATAGGCTATAATTTTCAGCTAGGCTATGATTTTTTTTCTCTCTCGATAGGCTATAATTTTCGGCTAGGCTATGATTTTTTTTTCTCTCAATAGGCTATAATTTTCGGCTAGCTATGATTTTTTTTCTCTCTCGATAGGATATAATTTTCGGCTAGGCTATGATTTTTTTCTCTCTCTCGATAGGCTATAATTTTCGGCTAGGCTATGATTTTTTTTTCTCTCAATAGACTATAATTTTCGGCTAGGCTATGATTTTTTTTCTCTCAATAGGCTATAATTTTTGACTCGGCTATGATTTTTTTCTCTCTCGATAGGTTATAGATTTCGGCTAGGCTATGATTTCCCAGACATTTTTTTTCTTTGGGTAGGCTATATTTTGCCAGGCTATATTTTGCTAGGCTATATCTAGCTAGGCTATGACTATTCTTTTTGGGCAAGCCTATGATTTTTTTTCGCTAGGTTGTGATTTTGTTTGCTAGGCTATGACTATTTTTTTTTCTTTGGCAAGCCTATGAATTTTTTTGCTAGGTTATGACTGTTTTTGCTAGGCTATGATTTTTTCTCGCTAGGTTATGACTGTTTTTGCTAGGCTATGTTTTTGCTTATGATTTTTTCTTGCTAGGTTATGACTGTTTTTGCTAGGCTATGATTTTTTCTCGCTGGGTTATGACTGTTTTTGCTAGGCTATGATTTTTTCTCGCTAGGTTATGACTGTTTTTGCTAGGCTATGATTTTTTCTCGCTGGGTTATGACTGTTTTTGCTAGGCTATGATTTTTTCTTGCTAGGTTATGACTGTTTTTGCTAGGCTATGATTTTCTCTCGCTGGGTTATGACTGTTTTTGCTAGGCTATGATTTTTTTCTCGCTAGGTTATGACTGTTTTTGCTAGGCTATGATTTTTTTTGGGGGGGGAAGAAGCCTATGATTTTTTGGGAGGGGGAAGCCAATGATTTTTTTCGCTAGGTTATGATTTTTTTTTCGGCAAGCCTATGATTTTTTTTTTCGGCAAGCCTATGATATTTATTTTTGCTAGGTTATGATTTTTCGCTAGGCTAAGATTTTTTTTTTTTTTGGCAAGCCTATGATTTTTATTTTCGGTAGGGTATGATTTTTAGCTAGGCTATGTTTTTTTTTATTGCAAGCCTATGATTTCTCTCTCTCTCTCTCTCTCTCTCTCTCTCTCTCTCTCTCTCTCTCTCTCTCTCTCTCTCTAGGTTATGATTTTTTTATTGCAAGCCTATGATTCTCTCTCTCTCTCTCTCTCTCTCTCTCTCTCTCTCTCTCTCTCTCTCTCTCTCTCTCTCGCTAGGTTATGATTTTTTTTTCCTAGGCTAGGCTGTGGGGGGTTAAGTGTATAGATTGCATGAGATGTGAAATGTAATATTTTTCTCCATGGATTACAGAGGTTGGGTGGATGAGGGAGGTGGAGGAGGGTGATACATGGATGTATAAGTTGGTGAGTGGATTGCGTATGACGTAAGAAATATAAAAAAGATAATGAGGTTGGAGAAAGGATGGCGTGAGTATTGGAAATCCAGGAGACGCCATCATATGTTCAGAACAGTCGATGGAATAAGTGGCTGATTTGGAGTCCAGCTGGACCCGTATTGCTACGCAGAAGGAAGTCCAGCTGGACCCGTATTGCTACGCAGAAGGAAGTCCAGCTGGACCCGTATTGCTACGCAGAAGGAAGTCCAGCAGGACCTGTATTGATACGCAGAAGGAAGTCCAGCAGGACCCGTATTGCTACGCAGAAGGAAGTCCAGCAGGACCTGTATTGATACGCAGAAGGAAGTCCAGCAGGACCCGTATTGATACGCAGAAGGGAGTCCAGCAGGACCCGTATTGCTACGCAGAAGGAAGTCCAGCAGGACCCGTATTGCTACGCAGAAGGAAGTCCAGCAGGACCCGTATTGCTACGCAGAAGGAAGTCCAGCAGGACCTGTATTGCTACGCAGAAGGAAGTCCAGCTGGACCCGTATTGCTACGCAGAAGGAAGTCCAGCAGGACCCGTATTGCTACGCAGAAGGAAGTCCAGCAGGACCTGTATTGATACGCAGAAGGAAGTCCAGCAGGACCCGTATTGCTACGCAGAAGGAAGTCCAGCAGGACCCGTACTGCTACGCAGAAGGACTACATCTTAGCAGGGCGTAGTGTGACAGTTGAAGGAGACATGTTGTACGAAGTGAGGAAGATAAACTGTGGTCGTTTATGTAGTATTGGAAGTATTGACTGGGCTGAGTAAGATTGTGCATGGCCTCTCGCTTACTGTAAGGAATGAGGGAAGTATCGGCTGCAGAGGGGAAAGATTTGTGGATGAAAGAGGAAGTATTGGCTGCAGAGGGGAAAGATTTGTTGCTAGGCTTGTGCACCCAAGCTAGCTAGGCGTCGGCAGTGGCACATTATAGTTATTAAACTAACTGAAGGCAGTCCCAAGCTAGCTAGGCGTCGGCAGTGGCACATTATAGTTATTAAACTAACTGAAGGCAGTCCCAAGCTAGCTAGGCGTCGGCAGTGGCACATTATAGTTATTAAACTAACTGAAGGCAGTCCCAAGCTAGCTAGGCGTCGGCAGTGGCCATCATAGTTATTAAACTAACTGAAGGCAGTCCCAAGCTAGCTAGGCGTCGGCAGTGGCCATCATAGTTATTAAACTAACTGAAGGCAGTCCCAAGCTAGCTAGGCGTCGGCAGTGGCACATCATAGTTATTAAACTAACTGAAGGCAGTCCCAAGCTAGCTAGGCGTCGGCAGTGGCACATTATAGTTATTAAACTAACTGAAGGCAGTCCCAAGCTAGCTAGGCGTCGGCAGTGGCACATTATAGTTATTAAACTAACTGAAGGCAGTCCCAAGCTAGCTAGGCGTCGGCAGTGGCACATTATAGTTATTAAACTAACTGAAGGCAGTCCCAAGCTAGCTAGGCGTCGGCAGTGGCACATTATAGTTATTAAACTAACTGAAGGCAGTCCCAAGCTAGCTAGGCGTCGGCAGTGGCACATCATAGTTATTAAACTAACTGAAGGCAGTCCCAAGCTAGCTAGGCGTCGGCAGTGGCACATCATAGTTATTAAACTAACTGAAGGCAGTCCCAAGCTAGCTAGGCGTCGGCAGTGGCCATCATAGTTATTAAACTAACTGAAGGCAGTCCCAAGCTAGCTAGGCGTCGGCAGTGGCCATCATAGTTATTAAACTAACTGAAGGCAGTCCCAAGCTAGCTAGGCGTCGGCAGTGGCCATCATAGTTATTAACTACCTAAAGACAGTCCCAAGCTAGCTAGGCGTCGGCAGTGGCCATCATAGTTATTAAACTAACTGAAGGCAGTCCCAAGCTAGCTAGGCGTCGGCAGTGGCCATCATAGTTATTAAACTAACTGAAGGCAGTCCCAAGCTAGCTAGGCGTCGGCAGTGGCCATCATAGTTATTAAACTAACTGAAGGCAGTCCCAAGCTAGCTAGGCGTCGGCAGTGGCACATCATAGTTATTAAACTAACTGAAGGCAGTCCCAAGCTAGCTAGGCGTCGGCAGTGGCACATCATAGTTATTAAACTAACTGAAGGCAGTCCCAAGCTAGCTAGGCGTCGGCAGTGGCACATTATAGTTATTAAACTAACTGAAGGCAGTCCCAAGCTAGCTAGGCGTCGGCAGTGGCCATCATAGTTATTAAACTAACTGAAGGCAGTCCCAAGCTAGCTAGGCGTCGGCAGTGGCACATCATAGTTATTAAACTAACTGAAGGCAGTCCCAAGCTAGCTAGGCGTCGGCAGTGGCCATCATAGTTATTAAACTAACTGAAGGCAGTCCCAAGCTAGCTAGGCGTCGGCAGTGGCCATCATAGTTATTAAACTAACTGAAGGCAGTCCCAAGCTAGCTAGGCGTCGGCAGTGGCCATCATAGTTATTAAACTAACTGAAGGCAGTCCCAAGCTAGCTAGGCGTCGGCAGTGGCCATCATAGTTATTAAACTAACTGAAGGCAGTCCCAAGCTAGCTAGGCGTCGGCAGTGGCCATCATAGTTATTAAACTAACTGAAGGCAGTCCCAAGCTAGCTAGGCGTCGGCAGTGGCCATCATAGTTATTAAACTAACTGAAGGCAGTCCCAAGCTAGCTAGGCGTCGGCAGTGGCCATCATAGTTATTAAACTAACTGAAGGCAGTCCCAAGCTAGCTAGGCGTCGGCAGTGGCCATCATAGTTATTAAACTAACTGAAGGCAGTCCCAAGCTAGCTAGGCGTCGGCAGTGGCCATCATAGTTATTAAACTAACTGAAGGCAGTCCCAAGCTAGCTAGGCGTCGGCAGTGGCCATCATAGTTATTAACTAACTGAAGGCAGTCCCAAGCTAGCTAGGCGTCGGCAGTGGCACATTATAGTTATTAAACTAACTGAAGGCAGTCCCAAGCTAGCTAGGCGTCGGCAGTGGCCATCATAGTTATTAAACTAACTGAAGGCAGTCCCAAGCTAGCTAGGCGTCGGCAGTGGCCATCATAGTTATTACACTAACTAAAGGCAGTCCCAAGCTAGCTAGGCGTCGGCAGTGGCCATCATAGTTATTAAACTAACTGAAGGCAGTCCCAAGCTAGCTAGGCGTCGGCAGTGGCCATCATAGTTATTAAACTAACTAAAGGCAGTCCCAAGCTAGCTAGGCGTCGGCAGTGGCCATCATAGTTATTAAACTAACTGAAGGCAGTCCCAAGCTAGCTAGGCGTCGGCAGTGGCCATCATAGTTATTAAACTAACTGAAGGCAGTCCCAAGCTAGCTAGGCGTCGGCAGTGGCCATCATAGTTATTAACTAACTGAAGGCAGTCCCAAGCTGGCTAGGCGTCGGCAGTGGCCATCATAGTTATTAAACTAACTGAAGGCAGTCCCAAGCTAGCTAGGCGTCGGCAGTGGCCATCATAGTTATTAAACTAACTGAAGGCAGTCCCAAGCTAGCTAGGCGTCGGCAGTGGCACATTATAGTTATTAAACTAACTGAAGGCAGTCCCAAGCTAGCTAGGCGTCGGCAGTGGCCATCATAGTTATTAAACTAACTGAAGGCAGTCCCAAGCTAGCTAGGCGTCGGCAGTGGCCATCATAGTTATTAAACTAACTGAAGGCAGTCCCAAGCTAGCTAGGCGTCGGCAGTGGCACATCATAGTTATTAAACTAACTGAAGGCAGTCCCAAGCTAGCTAGGCGTCGGCAGTGGCCATCATAGTTATTAAACTAACTGAAGGCAGTCCCAAGCTAGCTAGGCGTCGGCAGTGGCCATCATAGTTATTAAACTAACTGAAGGCAGTCCCAAGCTAGCTAGGCGTCGGCAGTGGCCATCATAGTTATTAAACTAACTGAAGGCAGTCCCAAGCTAGCTAGGCGTCGGCAGTGGCCATCATAGTTATTAAACTAACTGAAGGCAGTCCCAAGCTAGCTAGGCGTCGGCAGTGGCACATCATAGTTATTAAACTAACTGAAGGCAGTCCCAAGCTAGCTAGGCGTCGGCAGTGGCCATCATAGTTATTAAACTAACTGAAGGCAGTCCCAAGCTAGCTAGGCGTCGGCAGTGGCCATCATAGTTATTAAACTAACTGAAGGCAGTCCCAAGCTAGCTAGGCGTCGGCAGTGGCACATTATAGTTATTAAACTAACTGAAGGCAGTCCCAAGCTAGCTAGGCGTCGGCAGTGGCCATCATAGTTATTAAACTAACTGAAGGCAGTCCCAAGCTAGCTAGGCGTCGGCAGTGGCCATCATAGTTATTAACTAACTGAAGGCAGTCCCAAGCTAGCTAGGCGTCGGCAGTGGCCATCATAGTTATTAACTAACTGAAGGCAGTCCCAAGCTAGCTAGGCGTCGGCAGTGGCACATCATAGTTATTAAACTAACTGAAGGCAGTCCCAAGCTAGCTAGGCGTCGGCAGTGGCACATCATAGTTATTAACTAACTGAAGGCAGTCCCAAGCTAGCTAGGCGTCGGCAGTGGCCCATCATAGTTATTAAACTAACTGAAGGCAGTCCCAAGCTAGCTAGGCGTCGGCAGTGGCCATCATAGTTATTAACTAACTGAAGGCAGTCCCAAGCTAGCTAGGCGTCGGCAGTGGCCATCATAGTTATTAACTAACTGAAGGCAGTCCCAAGCTAGCTAGGCGTCGGCAGTGGCACATCATAGTTATTAACTAACTGAAGGCAGTCCCAAGCTAGCTAGGCGTCGGCAGTGGCCATCATAGTTATTAACTGAAGGCAGTCCCAAGCTAGCTAGGCGTCGGCAGTGGCCATCATAGTTATTTACTGAAGGCAGTCCCAAGCTAGCTAGGCGTCGGCAGTGGCCATCATAGTTATTAAACTAACTGAAGGCAGTCCCAAGCTAGCTAGGCGTCGGCAGTGGCACATCATAGTTATTAAACTAACTGAAGGCAGTCCCAAGCTAGCTAGGCGTCGGCAGTGGCCATCATAGTTATTAAACTAACTGAAGGCAGTCCCAAGCTAGCTAGGCGTCGGCAGTGGCCATCATAGTTATTAAACTAACTGAAGGCAGTCCCAAGCTAGCTAGGCGTCGGCAGTGGCCATCATAGTTATTAAACTAACTGAAGGCAGTCCCAAGCTAGCTAGGCCAGTGGCCATCATAGTTATTAAACTAACTGAAGGCAGTCCCAAGCTAGCTAGGCGTCGGCAGTGGCCCATCATAGTTATTAAACTAACTGAAGGCAGTCCCAAGCTAGCTAGGCGTCGGCAGTGGCCATCATAGTTATTAAACTAACTGAAGGCAGTCCCAAGCTAGCTAGGCGTCGGCAGTGGCCATCATAGTTATTAAACTAACTGAAGGCAGTCCCAAGCTAGCTAGGCGTCGGCAGTGGCCATCATAGTTATTAAACTAACTGAAGGCAGTCCCAAGCTAGCTAGGCGTCGGCAGTGGCCATCATAGTTATTAAACTAACTGAAGGCAGTCCCAAGCTAGCTAGGCGTCGGCAGTGGCCATCATAGTTATTAAACTAACTGAAGGCAGTCCCAAGCTAGCTAGGCGTCGGCAGTGGCACATCATAGTTATTAAACTAACTGAAGGCAGTCCCAAGCTAGCTAGGCGTCGGCAGTGGCCATCATAGTTATTAAACTAACTGAAGGCAGTCCCAAGCTAGCTAGGCGTCGGCAGTGGCCATCATAGTTATTAAACTAACTGAAGGCAGTCCCAAGCTAGCTAGGCGTCGGCAGTGGCCATCATAGTTATTAACTAACTGAAGGCAGTCCCAAGCTAGCTAGGCGTCGGCAGTGGCCATCATAGTTATTAACTAACTGAAGGCAGTCCCAAGCTAGCTAGGCGTCGGCAGTGGCCATCATAGTTATTAACTGAAGGCAGTCCCAAGCTAGCTAGGCGTCGGCAGTGGCCATCATAGTTATTAAACTAACTGAAGGCAGTCCCAAGCTAGCTAGGCGTCGGCAGTGGCCATCATAGTTATTAAACTAACTGAAGGCAGTCCCAAGCTAGCTAGGCGTCGGCAGTGGCACATCATAGTTATTAAACTAACTGAAGGCAGTCCCAAGCTAGCTAGGCGTCGGCAGTGGCCCATCATAGTTATTAAACTAACTGAAGGCAGTCCCAGAGCTAGGCGTCGGCAGTGGCCATCATAGTTATTAAACTAACTGAAGGCAGTCCAAGCTAGCTAGCGTGGCAGTGGCCATATAGTATTAATAACTGAGGCAGTCCCAATAGGCAGTGGCCATATAGTTATTAAACTAACTGAAGGCAGTCCCAACTAGCAGTGGGGCATATAGTTATTAATACTGAAGGAGTCCAAGCTAGCTAGCGTCGGCAGTGGTATGTTATTAAATACTGAAGGCAGTCCAAGCTAGCTAGGCGTCGGCAGTGGCCATCATAGTTTTAATACGAAGGCAGTAACTGTAGCGTGGCAGTGGCCATAGGATAACTATGAAGGAGTCAAGCTAGCAGGTCGGAGTAGGCATCAGTAGTAGTGAAATAACTGAAGGGCAGTCAACTAGCTAGGGTGGCAGTGGCACATCTAGTTATTAAACTAACTGAGTCAGTCCAACGCTAGTAGGGTGGCAGTGGCACAGATAGTATAAAAATGAAAGAGCCAAGCTGTAGGGGAGGGATAAGTTTGAAGGTGTAATGAGGCGTGGGTGGCACCTATCTACTAGCATCCCACTAGCTTGCGTCCTGCCATCTGTTATTAATCTAAGGAGGCAGTCAAGCCACAGGACTCGGCAATAAAGCCATATAGATATATACAACACGCCCATACTGAAGGGCGCAGCGCAGCATAGTATATTAAAATGAAGAGTAAAGTAGTATGCAATATAGTTATTAAATAACTGAAAGAGCATTCAAGCATAGTATGGTCGGCAGTGGCACATCAGAATTAAACACATAACTGAAGGCAGTCCTGCTATCAGGCATCAGCAGTGGCACACATAGTTATTAATACTAACTGAAGGCAAGTCCCAAAAGCTTAGCTAGGCGTCGCAGTGGTCCATCATAGTTATTAAACAACTGAATGGCAGTCCAAAATAGCTAGCGTCGGCAGTTGGGCATATAGTTATTAAGTAATATAGGTTCAGTCCCAACAGCACCATAGAATAAAGTTTTCACAAGGGAGTCGGGGTTCGATACCGCCATTCGCGGGGCGATTCTCGACCAATCCCGTGGGGTGTTTTCCTACGTGACGTCAGAGATTCTTGTTGCGTTGGCGGGGAAGGGAATGGAGGGGGGAAGGGAAGGGGGAATGGAGGGGGGAAGGGAAGGGGGAATGGAGGGGGGAACGGAAGGGGGAATGGAGGGGGGAAGGGAAGGGGGAATGGAGGGGGGAAGGGAAGGGAAGGGGGAATGGAGGGGGGAAGGGAAGGGTGAATGGAGGGGGGAAGGGAAGGGGTAATGGAGGGGGGAAGGGAAGGGGGAATGGAGGGGGGGAAGGGAAGGGGGAATGGAGGGGGGAAGGGAAGGAAAGGGAAGGGGTGTAATGACGGGTGGGGTTGGTGCCAGACACCCCTTCCTTCCCCTTTCCCCTTTCCCTTCCTCCCCCATCTCTGGTTCTTCATGGTAAGGGGTAGCCAGGTATGTGCCACAGAGACACATATAAAGTCACATATATATACGCCATACGAATACAAACGACCCTTCTGAAAGGGCCACAGGAGCATATATATATATATATATATATGTATATATATATATATATATATATATATATATATATATATATATATATATATATATATATATATATATTTTTTTTTTTTTTTTTTTTTTTTTTTTTTTTGCTTTGAGTCCACGGGGAAATGAAACACGATAAGTTGCCAAGTGCACTTTCGTGTCATAATCACATCATCAGGAGAGACACAAGAGAGAAATATAACAGACAGTTGATATACAACGAAAAGAGACTTGGCTAGGACTTCATTTGGTAAACAATTAGATGAAAGGACTTTGAAAATGGGGATAAAAGATATGGACAAGAGTACTTACAAGTTGAGTGATAAGAGTTTGAAGAGCAATATTGGTCTTACAAGTAGACACACACACACACACACACACACTCACACACACACACACACGAGGGGTCAGTCCCCCTCCTTGGCCGTGCCATGCAAATAATGCATGACCATTGTTATCTTTCGCTCTATCTCTCAGCTACTCACCAAACTCTTGGTCGCCCCGGATCCCTTAAAACCCCACAGTGGAAGAGGGAGGGAGGACGTATCTACACCTTAGACTTCGCGCCAAATTTACGATGGTGAATTAAGTAATATTATATCGAGGAAAAAAAAATATATATAATTTATTACGTAATTGGGGAGTAATATACGATTTTAGGAGTGATGTATTGACATAGTTCTGTGGGTGTGTGGTAATGAGAGCTTATGACCAATAAGCTTATGATTTTCAGGTGGTATATTGGGGTCGACGTGCTGTCAATGGATTGAACCAAGGCATGTGAAGCGTCTGCGGGGTAAACCATGGAAAGTTCTGTGAGGGCTTGGATGTGGAAAGGGAGCTGTGGTTTCGGTGCATTATTACATGACAGCTGGAGACTTGAGTGTGAACGAATGTGGCCTTTGTTGTCTGTTCCTGGCGCTACCTCGCTGGAGAGGGGGAGAGGGATGCTATTTCGTGTGTGGCGGGGTGGCGACGGAAATGGATGAAGGCAGCAAGTATGGAAATGTACATGTGTATATATGTATATGTCTTTGTGTGTATATGTATGTATACGTTGAAATGTATATGTATGTATATGTGCGTGTGTGGGCGTTTATGTACATACATGTGTATGTGGGTGGGTTGGTCCATTCTTCGTCTGTTTCCTTGCGCTACCTCGCTAACGCGGGAGACAGCGACTAAGTATAATAGATAGATAAATGAATAATATATATATATATTTTTTATTTTTATTATACTTTGTCGCTGTCTCCCGCGTTTGCGAGGTAGCGCAAGGAAACAGACGAAAGAAATGGCCCAACCCCCCCCCATACACATGTATATACATACGTCCACACACGCAAATATACATACCTACACAGCTTTCCATGATTTACCCCAGACGCTTCAAATGCCTTGATTCAATCCACTGACAGCACGTCAACCCCGGTATACCACATCGCTCCAATTCACTCTATTCCTTGCCCTCCTTTCACCCTCCTGCATGTTCAGGCCCCGATCACACAAAATCTTTTTCACTCCATCTTTCCACCTCCAATTTGGTCTCCCTCTTCTCCTCGTTCCCTCCACCTCCGACACATATATCCTCTTGGTCAATCTTTCCTCACTCATTCTCTCCATGTGCCCAAACCACTTCAAAACACCCTCTTCTGCTCTCTCAACCACGCTCTTTTTATTTCCACACATCTCTCTTACCCTTACATTACTCACTCGATCAAACCACCCCTCACCACACATTGTCCTCAAACATCTCATTTCCAGCACATCCATCCTCCTGCGCACAACTCTATCCATAGCCCACGCCTCGCAACCATACAACATTGTTGGAACCACTATTCCTTCAAACATACCCATTTTTGCTTTCCGAGATAATGTTCTCGACTTCCACACATTCTTCAAGGCCCCCAGAATTTTCGCCCCCTCCCCCACCCTATGATCCACTTCCGCTTCCATGGTTCCATCCGCTGCCAGATCCACTCCCAGATATCTAAAACACTTCACTTCCTCCAGTTTTTCTCCATTCAAACTCACCTCCCAATTGACTTGACCCTCAACCCTACTGTACCTAATAACCTTGCTCTTATTCACATTTACTCTTAACTTTCTTCTTCCACACACTTTACCAAACTCAGTCACCAGCTTCTGCAGTTTCTCACATGAATCAGCCACCAGCACTGTATCATCAGCGAACAACAACTGACTCACTTCCCAAGCTCTCTCATCCCCAACAGACTTCATACTTGCCCCTCTTTCCAAAACTCTTGCATTTACCTCCCTAACAACCCCATCCATAAACAAATTAAACAACCATGGAGACATCACACACCCCTGCCGCAAACCTACATTCACTGAGAACCAATCACTTTCCTCTCTTCCTACACGTACACATGCCTTACATCCTCGATAAAAACTTTTCACTGCTTCTAACAACTTTCCTCCCACACCATATATTCTTAATACCTTCCACAGAGCATCTCTATCAACTCTATCATATGCCTTCTCCAGATCCATAAATGCTACATACAAATCCATTTGCTTTTCTAAGTATTTCTCACATACATTCTTCAAAGCAAACACCTGATCCACACATCCTCTACCACTTCTGAAACCACACTGCTCTTCCCCAATCTGATGCTCTGTACATGCCTTCACCCTCTCAATCAATACCCTCCCATATAATTTACCAGGAATACTCAACAAACTTATACCTCTGTAATTTGAGCACTCACTCTTATCCCCTTTGCCTTTGTACAATGGCACTATGCACGCATTCCGCCAATCCTCAGGCACCTCACCATGAGTCATACATACATTAAATAACCTTACCAACCAGTCAACAATACAGTCACCCCCTTTTTTAATAAATTCCACTGCAATACCATCCAAACCTGCTGCCTTGCCGGCTTTCATCTTGCGCAAAGCTTTCGCTACCTCTTCTCTGTTTACCAAATCATTTTCCCTAACCCTCTCACTTTGCACACCACCTCGACCAAAACACCCTATATCTGCCACTCTATCATCAAACACATTCAACAAACCTTCAAAATACTCACTCCATCTCCTTCTCACATCACCACTACTTGTTATCACCTCCCCATTTGCGCCCTTCACTGAAGTTCCCATTTGCTCCCTTGTCTTACGCACTTTATTTACCTCCTTCCAGAACATCTTTTTATTCTCCCTAAAATTTAATGATACTCTCTCACCCCAACTCTCATTTGCCCTTTTTTTCATCTCTTGCACCTTTCTCTTGACCTCCTGTCTCTTTCTTTTATACTTCTCCCACTCAATTGCATTTTTTCCCTGCAAAAATGGTCCAAATGCCTCTCTCTTCTCTTTCACTAATACTCTTACTTCATCCCACCACTCACTACCCTTTCTAATCAACCCACCTCCCACTCTTCTCATGCCACAAGAATCTTTTGCGCAATCCATCACTGATTCCCTAAATACATCCCATTCCTCCCCCACTCCCCTTACTTCCATTGTTCTCACCTTTTTCCATTCTGTATAATAGATAGTATAATAGATAAGTCAATCAATAGTATATAAATATAAATATATATATATATTTTTTTTTGATTTTCCAAAAGAAGGAACAGAGAAGGGGGCCAGGTGAGGATTTTCCCTCTAAGGCCCAGTCCTCTGTTCTTAACGCTACCTCGCAAACGCGGGAAATGGCGAATAAAAAAAAAAAAAAAAAAAAAAAAAAAAATATATATATATATATATATATATATATATATATATATGTATATATATATATATATATATATATATATATATATATATATATATTTTTTTTTTTTTTCATACTATTCGCCATTTCCCGTGTTTGCGAGGTAGCGTTAATAACAGAGGACTGGGCCTTAGAGGGAAAATCCTCACCTGGCCCCCTTCTCTGTTCCTTCTTTTGGAAAAGTAAAAAAAAAAAACGAGAGGGGAGGATTTCCAGCCACCCGCTCCCTCCCCTTTTAGTCGCCTTCTACGACACGCAGGGAATACGTGGGAAGTATTCTTTCTCCCCTATCCCCAGGGATATATATATATATATATATATATATATATATATATATATATATATATATATATATATATATGGTTTGGGCACATGGAGAGAATGAGTGAGGAAAGATTGACCAAGAGGATATATGTGTCGGAGGTGGAGGGAACGAAGAGAAGAGGGAGACCAAATTGGAGGTGGAAAGATGGAGTGAAAAAGATTTTGTGTGATCGGGGCCTGAACGTGCAGGAGGGTGAAAGGAGGGCAAGGAATAGAGTGAATTGGAGCGATGTGGTATACCGGGGTTGACGTGCTGTCAGTGGATTGAATCAGGGCATGTGAAGCGTCTGGGGTAAACCATGGAAAGCTGTGTAGGTATGTATAGTTGCGTGTATGGATGTATGTATATACATGTGTATGGGGGTGGGTTGGGCCATTTCTTTCATCTGTTTCCTTGCGCTACCTCGCAAACGCGGGAGACAGCGACAAAGCAAAAAAAAAAAAAATATATATATATATATATATATATATATATATATATATATATATATATATATATATATATATATATATTTTTTTTTTTTTTTTTTTTCATACTATTCGCCATTTCCCACATCAGCGAGGTAGCGTTAAGAACTGAAGACTGGGCCTTAGAGTGAAATCCTCACCTGGCCCCCTTCTCTGTTCCTCCTTTTGGAAAAAAAAAAAAAAAAGAGAGAGGGGAGGATTTCCAGCCACCCGCTCCCATATATATATATATATATATATATATATATATATATATATATATATATATATATATATATATATATATAAATAGAGAGAGAGAGAGAGAGAGAGAGAGAGAGAGAGAGAGAGAGAGAGAGAGAGAGAGAGAGAGAGAGATAACCTTGCTAAGATATTAACAGTTCCCTGGTGCATATGTTAAAAGGTCATTGTCACGTATGTTAATATCCCTCTCTGGCCTCAGGTTAACATTCCACTGGAACTCCAGCACCCGTGTGGCTCCAGGTACTGGAACTCCAGCAACCCGTGTGGCTCCAGGTACTGGAACTCCAGCACCCGTGTGGCTCCAGGTACTGGAACTCCAGCAACCCGTGTGGCTCCAGGTACTGGAACTCCAGCAACCCGTGTGGCTCCAGGTACTGGAACTCCAGCAACCCGTGTGGCTCCAGGTACTGGAACTCCAGCAACCCGTGTGGCTCCAGGTACTGGAACTCCAGCACCCGTGTGGCTCCAGGTACTGGAACTCCAGCACCCGTGTGGCTCCAGGTACTGGAACTCCAGCAACCCGTGTGGCTCCAGGTACTGGAACTCCAGCACCCGTGTGGCTCCAGGTGCAGAAGCTCCAGCACCCGTGTGGCTCCAGGTGCAGAAGCTCCAGCACCCGTGTGGCTCCAGGTACTGGAACTCTAGCACCCGTGTGGCTCCAGGTACTGGAACTCCAGCACCCGTGTGGCTCCAGGTACTGGAACTCCAGCAACCGTGTGGCTCCAGGTGCAGAAGCTCCAGCACCCGTGTGGCTCCAGGTACTGGAACTCCAGCACCCGTGTGGCTCCAGGTACTGGAACACCAGCACCCGTGTGGCTCCAGGTACTGGAACACCAGCACCCGTGTGGCTCCAGGTACTGGAACTCCAGTACCCGTGTGGCTCCAGGTACTGGAACACCAGCACCCGTGTGGCTCCAGGTACTGGAACACCAGCACCCGTGTGGCTCCAGGTACTGGAACTCCAGCACCCGTGTGGCTCCAGGTACTGGAACACCAGCACCCGTGTGGCTCCAGGTACTGGAACACCAGCACCCGTGTGGCTCCAGGTACTGGAACACCAGCACCCGTGTGGCTCCAGGTCAGTACTGGAACTCCAGCACCCGTGTGGCTCCAGGTACTGGAACTCCAGCACCCGTGTGGCTCCAGTTACTGGAACACCAGCACCCGTGTGGCTCCAGGTACTGGAACACCAGCACCCGTATGGCTCCAGGTACTGGAACTCCAGCACCCGTGTGGCTCCAGGTACTGGGACACCAGCACCCGTGTGGCTCCAGGTACTGGAACCCCAGCACCCGTGTGGCTCCAGGTACTAGAACTCTATACCCGTGTGGCTCCAGGTACAGGAGCTCCAGCACCCGTGTGGCTCCAGGTACTGGAACCCCAGCACCCGTGTGGCTCCAGGTACTGGAACTCTATACCCGTGTGGCTCCAGGTACAGGAGCTCCAGCACCCGTGTGGCTCCAGGTACTGGAACACCAGCACCCGTGTGGCTCCAGGTACTGGAACTCCAGCACCCGTGTGGCTCCAGGTACTGGAACTCCAGCACCCGTGTGGCTCCAGGTACTGGAACACCAGCACCCGTGTGGCTCCAGGTACTGGAACTCCAGCACCCGTGTGGCTCCAGGTACTGAAACTCCAGCACCCGTGTGGCTCCAGGTACTGGAACTCCAGCACCCGTGTGGCTCCAGGTACTGGAACACCAGCACCCGTGTGGCTCCAGGTACTGGAACTCCAGCACCCGTGTGGCTCCAGGTACTGGAACTCCAGCACCCGTGTGGCTCCAGGTACTGGAACACCAGCACCCGTGTGGCTCCAGGTACTGGAACACCAGCACCCGTGTGGCTCCAGGTACTGGAACACCAGCACCCGTGTGGCTCCAGGTACTGGAACACCAGCACCCGTGTGGCTCCAGGTACTGGAACTCCAGCACCCGTGTGGCTCCAGGTACTGGAACTCCAGCACCCGTGTGGCTCCAGGTACTGGAACACCAGCACCCGTGTGGCTCCAGGTACTGGAACACCAGCACCCGTGTGGCTCCAGGTACTGGAACTCCAGCACCCGTGTGGCTCCAGGTACTGGAACTCCAGCACCCGTGTGGCTCCAGGTACTGGAACACCAGCACCCGTGTGGCTCCAGGTACTGGAACTCCAGCACCCGTGTGGCTCCAGGTACTGGAACTCCAGCACCCGTGTGGCTCCAGGTACTGGAACACCAGCACCCGTGTGGCTCCAGGTACTGGAACTCCAGCACCCGTGTGGCTCCAGGTACTGGAACTCCAGCACCCGTGTGGCTCCAGGTACTGGAACACCAGCACCCGTGTGGCTCCAGGTACTGGAACTCCAGCACCCGTGTGGCTCCAGGTACTGGAACTCCAGCACCCGTGTGGCTCCAGGTACTGGAACTCCAGCACCCGTGTGGCTCCAGGTACTGGAACACCAGCACCCGTGTGGCTCCAGGTACTGGAACTCCAGCACCCGTGTGGCTCCAGGTACTGGAACTCCAGCACCCGTGTGGCTCCAGGTACTGGAACTCCAGCACCCGTGTGGCTCCAGGTACTGGAACTCCAGCACCCGTGTGGCTCCAGGTACTGGAACTCCAGCACCCGTGTGGCTCCAGGTACTGGAACTCCAGCACCCGTGTGGCTCCAGGTACTGGAACTCCAGCACCCGTGTGGCTCCAGGTACTGGAACTCCAGCACCCGTGTGGCTCCAGGTACTGGAACACCAGCACCCGTGTGGCTCCAGGTCAGTACTGGAACTCCAGCACCCGTGTGGCTCCAGGTACTGGAACTCCAGCACCCGTGTGGCTCCAGGTACTGGAACAACAGCACCCGTGTGGCTCCAGGTACTGGAACACCAGCACCCGTGTGGCTCCAGGTCAGTACTGGAACTCCAGCACCCGTGTGGCTCCAGGTACTGGAACTCCAGCACCCGTGTGGCTCCAGTTACTGGAACACCAGCACCCGTGTGGCTCCAGGTACTGGAACTCCAGCACCCGTGTGGCTCCAGGTACTGGAACTCCAGCACCCGTGTGGCTCCAGGTACTGGAACACCAGCACCCGTGTGGCTCCAGGTCAGTACTGGAACTCCAGCACCCGTGTGGCTCCAGGTACTGGAACTCCAGCACCCGTGTGGCTCCAGGTACTGAACACCAGCACCCGTGTGGCTCCAGGTACTGGAACACCAGCACCCGTGTGGCTCCAGGTCAGTACTGGAACTCCAGCACCCGTGTGGCTCCAGGTACTGGAACTCCAGCACCCGTGTGGCTCCAGTTACTGGAACACCAGCACCCGTGTGGCCCCAGGTACTGGAACTCCAGCACCCGTGTGGCTCCAGGTACTGGAACACCAGCACCCGTGTGGCTCCAGGTACTGGAACTCCAGCACCCGTGTGGCTCCAGGTACTGGAACTCCAGCACCCGTGTGGCTCCAGGTACTGGAACACCAGCACCCGTGTGGCCCCAGGTACTGGAACTCCAGCACCCGTGTGGCTCCAGGTACTGGAACTCCAGCACCCGTGTGGCTCCAGGTACTGGAACTCCAGCACCCGTGTGGCTCCAGGTACTGGAACACCAGCACCCGTGTGGCCCCAGGTACTGGAACTGCAGCACCCGTGTGGCTCCAGGTACTGGAACTCCAGCACCCGTGTGGCCCCAGGTACTGGAACTCCAGCACCCGTGTGGGTCCAGGTACTGGAACTCCAGCACCCGTGTGGCTCCAGTTACTGGAACACCAGCACCCGTGTGGCTCCAGGTACTGGAACTCCAGCACCCGTGTGACTCCATGTACTGGAACTCCAGCACCCGTGTGGCTCCAGGTACTGGAACACCAGCACCCGTGTGGCCCCAGGTACTGGAATACCAGCACCCGTGTGGCTCCAGGTACTGGAACTCCAGCACCCGTGTGGCTCCAGTTACTGGAACACCAGCACCCGTGTGGCTCCAGGTACTGGAACTCCAGCACCCGTGTGACTCCATGTACTGGAACTCCAGCACCCGTGTGGCTCCAGGTACTGGAACACCAGCACCCGTGTGGCCCCAGGTACTGGAATACCAGCACCCGTGTGGCTCCAGGTACTGGAACACCAGCACCCGTGTGGCCCCAGGTACTGGAATACCAGCACCCGTGTGGCTCCAGGTACTGGAACTCCAGCACCCGTGTGGCTCCAGGTACTGGAACTCCAGCACCCGTGTGGCTCCAGGTACTGGAACACTAGCACCCGTGTGGCTCCAGGTACTGGAACACCAGCACCCGTGTGGCCCCAGGTACTGGAATACCAGCACCCGTGTGGCTCCAGGTACTGGAACTCCAGCACCCGTGTGGCTCCAGGTACTGGAACTCCAGCACCCGTGTGGCTCCAGGTACTGGAACACTAGCACCCGTGTGGCCCCAGGTACTGGAATACCAGCACCCGTGTGGCCCCAGGTACTGGAATACCAGCACCCGTGTGGCCCCAGGTACTGGAACACCAGCACCCGTGTGGCCCCAGGTACTGGAATACCAGCACCCGTGTGGCCCCAGGTACTGGAATACCAGCACCCGTGTGGCTCCAGGTACTGGAACACCAGCACCCGTGTGGCCCCAGGTACTGGAATACCAGCACCCGTGTGGCTCCAGGTACTGGAACTCCAGCACCCGTATGGCTCCAGGTACTGGAACTCCAGCACCCGTGTGGCTCCAGGTACTGGAACACTAGCACCCGTGTGGCTCCAGGTACTGGAACACCAGCACCCGTGTGGCCCCAGGTACTGGAATACCAGCACCCGTGTGGCTCCAGGTACTGGAACCTTATACCAAGCTGGGCTCCACCCACGATGACGGGAAGCGTTCAATAGCGAGCAAAAGTTGTACATTCCTCTCTCTCTCTCTCTCTCTCTCTCTCTCTCTCTCTCTCTCTCTCTCTCTCTCTCTCTCTCTCTCTCTCTCTCTCTCTCTCTCTCTCTCTTCTCTCTCTCTCTCTCTCTCTCTCTCTCTCTCTCTCTCTCTCTCTCTCTCTCTCTCTCTCTCAGTCTTCCTTTATTTTTTTCTTGCTTCCTCAATTCACTTTGGCTTCTGATAGTCCAAAGACATAGTCTACCATCCCCTATTATTATTATTATTATTATTATTATTATTATTATTATTATTATTATTATTATGATTGCTATTATTATTATTATTATTATTATTATTATTATTATTATTATTATTATCATTATTGCTATTATT